>NC_079212.1:38317129-38327129 GCF_029633865.1 Lampris incognitus
TGGTATCAACCACCCTGACCTCTGTGGTTAAACCTTGACATCCAGTTTGTTATGTGAGGGTTGTGGACGCTATGCGAGATGGAACAAGTCTGACAGCTGCAATCTGTGATAAAAGCTTCACTGTCCGTATAGTGCGTGCGTGTATGTGTGTGTGTGTGTGTGTGTGTGTGTGTGTGTGTGTGTGTGTGTGTGTGTGTGTGTGTGTGTGTGTGTGTGTGTGTGTGTGTGTGTGTGTGTGTGTGTGTGTGATGTCCTACATGAAACCAGTCCAGAAGGTTTGGTCTGGTGGGCACTCTTGGTCTCAGGAGGAGAAGCTGAACATGATGATCAAGAGATTGAGTCAAGCTTTGAGGTTGACGTTTATCAAAATCCGTTTTGGAGACATCATGTGAGACACGGCTCAAGTCCACTTAAGCTCCCGAGCAGTCAAATGCCTTCGCTTGCATCCTGCAGTTCCTTGCTGGTGGAAGGCAGTGTTGAATAAGAGAGCAAACATGATCTTGTTATCAGTGCATATAAGAAATCTTTTTCCAATAATTTTTCAATAAAACTAAACCAAGGGGATTTGTGAGTTTCACATCCAGTGGGAGCCCAGGACGTTTCAGAGGGTTTTGGTCTGGTGGTTCTCTTGACTCCAGAAGGAGCAGCTAAAACTGACGATTAGGGGAGTTCAGTAAAGGCTTGAGGTTTGAGGTTGAGCAGTAGTAGCCTGAAAGGTTATGGAAGCAGGTTTGTTTTAATGTGGGGGAAAAAAAGAAAGAAAGAAAGAAGGAAAAAAACGATTGTTAAGGTCCAAGTGCTCCTGTGCAAGGAACCTATTCCTCAGTGGTTTGGTGCTCCATAGCCAACAGAGGAAAGCTGTGGTCTTCCAGATGTGAATATGTAAAGTTGTATGAACATTAAAGCTGCTGTGAGTTTTTCACCTATTATTCATCAGTTCCAATCTAATTTTGGTGCTTCTATATGATCGACTTGACTAAATGAGACCATCAGCGAGAAGATTAGATATTACTGTCATGATCCTAAATGGTTGTGTCAGTGAAATTTGAAGAAACAATTAACGGCACACAGATGGGATACATGGCCATGATTAGAAATTCATTACCTCATTGCTGTATATTTAGCAAACAGCTGTTTTTCCAGAACATTACACTCTTCTCTTCAAAACGAATGCACGAACTACCAGAGGGTGGGTGTCGTAGACCTTTGCAACAAGAGGCAAAACTAATATGAATTAGGAGTCATTCGCCCACAAAACACTACCTCTTTTGTCCATGAGGGGGCAAAAAGTCTGCAAAAATCTAAAAAAAAATAAAAATAAAATTCCTGTAGCAGCTTTAAGCAATGGCTTCTGGAGAAGAATATGCATGTAGTTTCAACGTTAACAGAAAGAAAAGAGCAAGAGGTGGAAAAGGATCCTGTGAGAGAAGGAGGGAGTGAGAGAGAGAGAGACAGAAGGAGACACAGGGGGCCTGTCTTACTGCTATTAGCGACAGATGGGTAAAAACAAAAATATTCATTTCTACTGTTAAAGGCAAAGTAACATGAAAGTGCCACATTTGCTACAACTAATAGTGGATTAATGTTGAGGTCGTATTCAACCGTGACTAATGGCTCCAGTTTTCATTTACATTTAACAAAGCGGTTCATCTGCTTCAGCTGGTGTGGCTGGAGCTGCTGTTAGCCTGGTGCTACAGACCAGATCCCAACAGCTACACCAGCAGGAGCTCCACTTTAGGCTGCTGGTAGTTTTAACCCAAAAGGCCCGATGACCTCTTATCAGCAAACCATGCCTTTTTCAGAGTAGACGATTACACGAGACGGCAGACTTTTTGCTGTCTTGTGGAATTTCCTGTCCTGCTTATAACTGCTGTCTTGTGGCAAACTGAACCACTTCAGATGATTTTTTTTTTATGGATATGAACAGTGTGACATATATAATTTAACTGATGTTTTCATTTTTTGGGAAATGTTTACATTTACAATTCACAAAATGGCAAACCTGCTTCTGTTGGACACTGCTTTATTGTGTAAATCCAAACTGAAGGATCTGGTCCGGGCAGAGCCAATTAAGTCAGCTTGGGCCTACTGTCCACCTTGGCCCTGAGAGCAACAGAGGTCTGAACGTCTCGGTCCACAAGCCTGGACGCTCCTTGGATCTGAAATGCTGTCCCGTGGGAAGAGCTGCAGCTCTAAACGTGTGGTCAGATGGTTCCACTGGCTTCAGCACAAAAACAATAAACAGCTTGGATCTTTCGAGAAGCTGTGATGGCTCAGCCAGAGGTTCAGTTGAGACCAAACCTGAGCAAAGCAGTAGATGAGCAGATTCTAAATACTTAAAGATTGTCATGTGTTCTCATCCAAACCAGTTTTTGTGAAAATTATCTCCACCTAGTTCACATTTTTTTAAAGATGCAATGGATAATTTCTACCTGAATGTTGGGCGGCATGGTGGCGCAGTGGTTAGTGCTGTCGCCTCACAGCAAGAAGGTCCTGGGTTCGAACACCCGGGGTAGTCCAACCTTGGGGGTCATCCTCTGTGTGGAGTTTGCATGTTGTCCCTGTGTCTGCAGTGGGTTTTCTCTGGGTGCTCCGTTTCCCCCATCATCAAAAGAAACATGCATGTTAGGGTTAATACTCCTGCCTGTGCCCCTGACCAAGGCAAGGGGAAAAGAACTGGAGTTGGTCCCCGGGTGCAGCATGAAGGTGGCAGCCCACTGCTCCTAGCTACACAGATCACAGCTAGGATGGGTTAAATTGGTCATAATAAATTGTCCCTAGGTGTGAATGTGTCGGCCCTGTGATGGCCTGGCAGCCTGTCCAGGGTGTCTCCCCGCCTGCCACCCAATGACTGCTGGGATAGGCTCCAGCATCCCCGCGACCCCGGTTGGGATAAGCAGCTCGGATAATGGATGGATGGATTGATAAAGGAAACTTAATTAATATTGACCTCCAGTTGAAAGTTAACAGTCAGTCTGGCTGAGATTATCAGATAGATATATCAAATGTAAACATTGTTTCAGCCGAATCATCTAAAGTTACTTACAAAAGTTTTAGACAGATATGAATATGTGGAATTCATCATTTCTTATCAGAAAGATTGGAGGTGTCTTGGTGACTCAGGCTGGTTTCCAACATACTGGGTTCTGATCCAACTTGGGACCACATCTTCTCCTTCTTTCTTCATCCTGTATTCCTGTCTATCTCTTTCATTCTGTTCATTAAAAACTACCATCAAAACAATCAAAAAATCATATAATGATTGTATCCAGGAAAAGGAACCTTTCATACAGTATGAAGGTTCTTCTGACCCACTGTAATAGGAGACTGTAATGTCCTTCTTGGTCATAACATCACAAAATTTGTCAAAGTTGGCGCTTTTATCAGATGGCCACGTTTTGTTGTGGAAATCCAGTTTGCTAAATATAGAATGGATGTTGGCAACAGAACCAACAAAAGCCCAGCTTTACATATATTGCCATGTAAAAATACACCCTAAAATAAGTCAAATGAGCTTTAGCTCATATATTTTTGTTACATCTTCAACTGTTATTTTGTTCCAGATCTGATACAATGGTGTGAACTACATGCATATTTCATAGACCAAGAAAACTGACATGTATGAACGAGTAACAGGACCCACTCCTGTATTTACAGTGCTGTCTTTAAGTTTATAATTGTACGATATTTAATTTCAATGTAACTCTCTCATCTTAAATATGGCATAGAAATGTGGTGTCCAATATTTAGGTGGTCCTTCAGGTGTTCATGTTATCCAGCAAGGTGCAGCCAAAAAGAAGCCACCTTAAAAAGAATTTTGTCTCGGCATCTGTCCAAGTTGAACCATGAGCTGCCACCCCTGCAATTGTTTTGAAGGGGGATGAAACATCCAGGGAGCTTTGCAGAGTTTAATTACGGCACAACAACCCTCAGTTTGGAACTCCTGTTCCCGTCCATACGGGCACAGCCAAATTCATTTGCAAAAGAAAATGGAGTTAACTCAGATTGTCTCTACCTATTTCCAGAAAGACCCATTGCTACCAGTTGTTGCTCCTGTTAATAACCAGACTGAGTGTGAACTTGGCTGGAATAAGCACAAAAACTGGGAGTAATTAGATCTAGTGTGACCTGAGTCAAAAATTTGTCTGGCGGTGTCCGGGTAGTATAGCGGTCTATTCCGTTGCCTCCCAACACGGGGATCACCAGTTCGAATCCTTGTGTTACCTCCGGCTTGGTCGGGTGTCCCTACAGACACAATTGGCCATGTCTGCAGGTGGGAAGCCGGATGTGGGCATGTGTCCTGGTCGCTGCACTAGCGCCTCCTCTGGTCGGTAGGGGAGATGGATGGTTGTGAAGAGGGATGTGAATGAAGGGGGGTGGATTGGCTTAAACGAGTGAGTTTGAACACTGGAGGTGTAAGAAATACAGATTGTACAACAAGGGCTGTTGCTCCACCAGGTGAGATGAAAACACAAGTTACTGAAATTAAAAGTAAAACGAACACGACAGGGCTGCCGCATACAAGCAGTTGATCAGAGGCATCCAACGTAGGAAATAAAGAAAATGGCGGTCCTGATACTTTTATAGCACAGAGACAGTGGCTCATTAGGCCATGAATGACTATAGCCCACTGCTGCAAGCAGAACCATTGCATGGGCGGTGCAAAGCTTGCGACCGCACAGGGTCTCACACCTGTCCTGCAATCCTGCGGGTTTTTTTTTTAAATATATACATTTTTTATGACTGTTCTTGACCAAACATGCTTCTAAAAGGAAATTCCGGTGTGTCAATTCCATTATGCATAGTCAAGGTCACATGAAAAAAAATCTAACAAATTATTCAGTTTTTTTTCATTTTCAATATTGCGTAGCTCCATCTCGCTGCTCACTGTGAGGAAGAAGAAGCAGAAACGAATGTCGGTTGCGAGAGTGCGACCAATTTCGTAACTGGGTAAAATTTTGTTGCGGGGCTGAGAAAAGGGAAAAATACCAAAAAGAAGGAAGAATTTCATAAGTCGCTGCGAGTACAGCTGGTTGAATTTGTCAACGCTTCCAAAGATGTGTTGGCTGAGCAGGTGTCCAAACTAGCAGATACATGTGACCTGTAACCATAGGCTACGTGTAATGGCCGGTCTGAAAAATGATCTAAAATCTGAACGAAATGTAGGCTATAGACCTGAAATATTGCACTGTAACATACTGTCATACTTCAACATGCCAAAATCAAGTGACAGCTGAGCTGACTTGATGATGTAAAGCCAATAGTTTCACAATTGACACACACCCCCCCACCCCTGGCGACGGCCCTGGCTGTAGGTTAGATGTATAGAACCCCACATTCAAGACATAACACCTCCAGGCCTCCTGCAGATAGCTAAAACACAGCCTGGTTTGGACAAAAGACGGTCAGAAACTGTCAGTGTAGTAAAAATCTTTTCAACTACCATTTTACTCAGGTTTTGGGCCAAATGAACCACTGTGTTGGCCGTAACAGCCTCTAGAAGGTTCCAGGTTTTTGTTGATGGTCCTCCCAGAGACCCAAACGTCTGACCTGGGAAGCTCAGTAAAAATATATCTGTAAACACATTTAGACAACGCAAATAATGAATATTGCATTTGGTTATCTCTGCTCAAAGTTCAACCGTTAATCTGGTTCTTGGCTTCAGAAAGAGCATCTGAAATGGAAAAGTGGGAGATTATAAATTCTAGTCAAGTTTAGAAGAAAAAAAACTTGATGGGCTTGAAGGCAGACTTGTGATATTCAATTTTTTCCCTTTTGTGCCCCAGCTCAGGTCTGTATACAGTTTTCTTGTTGTGTAAGGGGTATAAAGAAACCATTATATTTACAGTGATTACATCGGACAGCAAACTGGTTTATTTTTGACTATATTTCAATAGCTGATGGTTCGTTGATGGCAAATGATTTCTGTGGTTTTGATGAGTTTTCTAGATCACATTTTTTTGTTTTTCATAAAACTGGGCATCGCTTTGATGTATCAATACGAGTAGCCAAGCATGTCATCACTGTTGGTGAGTTCTTCGTGAATGGATTGAGCTCAACAATTTTGGCAAAAGTAAACAAATTTCCACAATCACCCAGGTCACTTTTCTCTCTCTTAGCATCATGACAAATAAAAATGTGCTCCTTAATGACTTGGAACAGATCTCTTGATTCTCTCTGGTTGACTGGTTTAGCGACCAGTGGCTTATGTCCATTGAATGTGGTTGTAATGTGATTTGATACTACACTGTTTTCTGTAGGGAAAGGTCAGTTTGCGGGCGGCACAGTGGCGCAGTGGTTAGTGCTGTCACCTCACAGCAAGAAGGTGCTGGATTCGAGCCCCGGGGTAGTCCAACCTTGGGGGTTGTCCCGGGACGTCCTCTTTGTGGAGTTTGCATGTTCTCCCCATGTCTGTGTGGGTTTCCTCTGGGTGCTATGAATGTGTGTGTGTGTGTGTGTGTGTGTGTGTGTGTGTGTGTGTGTGTGTGTGTGTGTGTGTGTGTGTGTGTGTGTGTGTGTGTGTGTGTGTGTGTGTGTGTGTGTGTGTGTCTGCGTGTGTCAGCCCTATGTGATGGCCTGGCAGCCTGTCCAGGGTTTCTCCCTGCCTGCAGCCCAGTGACTGCTGGGATAGGCTCCAGCATCCTTGTGACCCTGAGAGCAGGTTAAGCAGTTTGGATAATGGCTGGATGGATGGAAGTTCAGTTTGCTTTATCTCCTCTGCAGAGAAGTCAGAGGTCTGCATTGGCTACAGAGCAGCGCCCCCTATAGCTAGTAGAGAATAATTCTCTGGTTCTTATTGGAAACACGGAGCCCTGAACCATAGGGCCTGGACTACAGCGCCTGAACCATAGGGCCTGAACCATTGGACCTGAACCATTGGACCTGAACCACAGGGTCTCTACAGCCTGATTTAGGCTCAAACTTTGGTGCAATTGCAGAAATTTGTCTCACTGACCGTTTGCCTACATACTTGCACTTGGAGTTTCCACGTCCCCTGAGGACACTGTCATGTTTCCAAAACCAAAATATACAGGAAAAGCAGAACACATCTGGAAACTGGGCCAAGAAATATTTAGATGAAGTAAATAAATACAGTATATGTCTAGTAGGGCATTCACGACTGCTCCATTTTAGTAGTTGTCAACTACTCCCAAAAATTAGTCGAGTCGTCAATTAATTGTGGAAGATATATCTTCTATATCGATATATATATATATATATATATATATATATATATATATATGTGTGTGTGTGTGTGTGTGTGTGTGTGTGTGTGTGTGTGTGTGTGTGTGTGTCTTTTTCTCAATAACAATGATCAATTCTCATCAAAAAGTTGTCAAATACAACAAGTAAAGGGTTAACTAATGTAGATGGGACCAACCTGAGAGTAGATGAAATAGCGGAGTCCTCGCTTGGCTCTGAGAGGCTATTTACAAATGAGCCGCAATCTGATTGGATTCAACCCCAGAAAGCTTGTCTCAGCTGGAGCGTTTGACTGCAGTAACAGCGCGCCTGCTTTCTTGTAGGTGTTTTGGCTTAACTAGTGGCCGTGTTAAAGCAACATTATGCAACTTTTCCCCTTAAAATAACACCTTCAAAATCATACAAATACTACACTAAATGTGATAGAGTGGTGCTCTTTCATTCCCAATATGCACCCTGAAACCGTTTTCTTGCACCATGTAACTTGGGTTGAGCAGATACAATCTCCCACTAGCGAAATTTCTTTTTCTACAACGACAAAGCCAGTGTACCATCGAAATGATTTTGAAGCTGTTATTTTAAGTTAAAAAAAGTTGCACAATGTTGCTTTAACTTTTAACTGTTAGTTGAGTGTGTCCTTAGTTGTCGTGGTGATGGCAGCAGTTGGAAAGCCTAAAAGCCTTGAATTATCTTAAATTGAATGTTCAATACAGTATATATTGTCTAGTTGTTTTTGTCCTACATTATGTAAGTTAAATGGTGTCGCCAACAAGAAGCATTTACATTTCTTTAAGTTTCTTTAATACGGGGGAAAAACAGATTAGCAGGGCAGCTAGCGTCTAATGAGGAATTTGACATTATTACATTACAGGTTAAACAATTGAATATGGGTCACTTTCTGATTGTGGATAACTGTTTAAAATACATCTGTAATGTCAGCTGCCATTTGTTTCCCACATTACAAGAAACATTACGAGAGGTGAATGAGTCTTGATGAGCACAATTTAACTTATATAAATGGTTAGCATAGATATCAAACACAGATAAGTGTGTTCTTAAAATTGATTTAAGCAAAATTAAAAGCTTTTAGGAGGACACCACGTGTTCTGTTTGTGTTTTCATCAGCTACCCTCACTAAAGTCACCAGTTAACATCACTAACTAACAGCACTACACTGGTTTGAATCCTACTTAAAGGACAGAGACTACTTTGTGTATATAGGTAATTACAAATCTGAGCACACAAAAATGACCGGTGGAGTTCCCCAAGGCTCCATTCTGGGGCCACTTCTGTTTAACGTCTATATGCTCCCACTAGTTCAGATTATGGAAAACAACAAACTATGTTACCATAATTATGCAGATAACACACAGTTCTACATAATATCACCAGGGGACTATAATCCCATACAAGAGTTGAGCAAGTGCATTAACCAAATCAATGATTGGATGTCCCAGAATGTTCTACAATTAAAAAAAGGTAAAACTAAAGTAATTGTTTTTTGAGCTAAGGAAGAATGTTTAAAAGTCAGCACTGAGCTACAGTCGGTATTGCTAAAAACCACAAACCAAGCCAGAAATCTTGGTGTCATCATGGATTCAGACCTGAATTTATATAGCCACATTAATACAAATACAAAGTCAGCCTACCATCACCTGAAGAACATATCAAGAATTAAAGCATTTATGTGTCACCAGGATTTGGAAAAACTTGTCCATGCATTTATCTTCAGTCAACCTGATTACTGTAACCGTGTTTACATCTCTACAGGTCTCTCAAAATAAATAAATAAATAAAAAATCGATCAAACAGCTGCAGCTGATTCCGAATGCTGCTACTTGAGTCCTTACTAATACCAAAAAAAAAAGTAGACCACATCACTCCAGTTCTGGGGTCGTTACACTAGCTTCCTGTGTGTCAAGTCAAGTCAAGTCAATTTTATTTGTATAGCCCAATATCACAAATTACAAATTTCCTTCTAGGCAAATGTGTCAAAGAATTGATTTTAAAACGCTGCTCTTTGTTTATTAGGCACTGAATGGTTTAGGGCCAACATACATGTCTGATCTTCTGCTACAGTATGAACCATCCAGACCTCTCAGATCATCTGAGACAGGTCTGCTTTCTGTCCTCAAAGTCAAAACTAAACATGGAGAGGCAGCCTTTAGTTTTTATGGACCACATATCTGGATCAAACTCCCAGAAAACTGCAGGTCTGCTGCAACTCTCAGTTCTTTTAAATCATGGCTGAAGACTTCCCTCTTTGCTGTTGCCTATGATTAAATACAATTCGAAGCTTTTGATAATCATCTTACACTACACTGTAACGTTTACTCTTTTTATTAGTTTTTTTAAAATGTATTTTTATTGCCTTATGTTGCTTTTCTTAATGACTTTTATGTTTTATTTAAAGCACTTTGAATTACCTTGATGCTGAAATGTGCTATACTAAGAAATGTGCCTTGTCTTAACATAATAACTCGTCAGCCCGAAACTCGGGGATAGTGGAGTCTTTCCATCTCTAAATACCTTAAATTCTGTTTATTTAAAATGGCATTTAAAACTGTTGTTACAAAAAATGTGTTGAAACCACAGCGCCCCCAGCTGCATATCTGCTGTAGCTGCATTGTCACTGCTTTATTACTGCACAGTGCTGAAACCAGATGAACAATTAGTCTACATATGCAGTGTCGACTAGTAGTTTTGATAGTCGACTATTATGTGAAGCCCCTAGTGTCTAGAAGACAGGATGAATACAGACAGGTACAGGATGTGCCGAACCACAAAATGTGTTTCT
>NC_079212.1:38332129-38375397 GCF_029633865.1 Lampris incognitus
CCTACCTCAATCCAGAGATGCCCCTTAACACGCCTGTGATGCTGATTTGTGGCATTAGCCAGCCACATTGTAATCCGAATCTCTGACTCACATCACTGTATGTGATCGCACACACACTTGACATAACATGTTCTCCTGGCCATGATGATTACTCGGTGCTCTCAGATGCCTGTATGTTGACACGCAAATACATCTGAAAGCACCCCATGATGGGGAAAATGGACAACGTAAATGGGTAGCTGTGAAATAGGTGAACAGTGTGTCAAGTCAGATGATCAGAAACAGATTTAGAAACAAACACCTAACAGGGGCTCTCAATGACCACACTTAGTTATATTGAAACTATGGAAAAAAAGGGAAGTGGATGGTGGAATGGCAATGCAAGCAGAGGCACTTGAAGCAACCCTCTGAAGGTTGCCAGAGCAGGACAATGCAGGATCTCAATGCAGCATCTCCAGGGCACCATGGAGCCCTGGAGTAGAGAAGAGAGCTCTACATGCAAACAGCAGTGAGAGGCAGATGCATGTCCCAGACAGACAAGGGAGGACATGCAGGGTGAGAATAATGTGAGCTGTCACGTATGGTGAAGAAGCTGTCATGAAGGAAGAAAAAAAAACACAAAAAAAACCAAAAGGCAGACAGCAGTCTCCAGTGAGGCTAGGGCCTGGGTCAATGGGACCAAAGGAGGATGCAGTGCAGACTTAAGAACCCCCCACCCCCACCCCTGCCCCCGCCCCCTAATCACTACACTGCCCAAAGTAGCACTGGGATCCATCCAGTGCAACCAGTCTTCTACTGGAAGTCCCTAAACAGCTCCAATGGAGCCAGTGAAGGTTCAATGTTTTGCTGAATGGCAGCTTTTTTTTGCACTATTTTGTTGCGTATAATCCAGTTTTTGGTCTATTAAGTAGTTATTGTTAATATGTTACCATTTGTCTACCCTGTCCCCTTGTTTCTTCCATGTTTTTATTTATTTATTTATTTATTTGTTCCTGAAAAGGTTTTTTCTATGGAGTTTTTCTTCATCTGAATCGAAGCTCAGAGGATAGGGGGTATGGCACACTGTATTTAGTGTAAATGTGAATGTAGACTCTTCTATGATTAAATTGTGATTTAGGGCTATACAAATAAAATTGACTTTACTTAAAAAAAAAGAAGAAGCTTGGTACCAGTTTTCGACTCGGGGGAAGCCTTTTTATGTTCTCTAACTGGCTATTCAGAAGCAAACCGTCTGAGATTTGAACCAGCAACCTCCCAGTTTTATATATTGCAGACTGTCTTCCTAACGTTTGAGCCATTTTTTTTGGTTCGCCGTGTCTCCTTGTGTAATAACACTTGTAAACCCTCAACCCTGTAATGCAAAATCAAATTATATACATCCTTTTTTTTCTTCTTTTCAGGACACCCTGGGCTATCAGAATATGCATGCTGCAGTGATGTCATATTAATGTATAAATAGTTTAATAAACACAAAGACAAAAGAAAAAAAGCAGAAATCGAATCTCACAGAACTTTATTCAACTCGCAGGGAACAACAATGAACAAGATTTTTTGGATTTTGAAACATTTTCTGGCAATCAGGAGAAAAAGAAATTCTAACCGACGCACATAAGAAAACTTTTTTTTTTCAGGGAAGTCCTTCCATTTCCCCCAAAAAGTTTGCTGTGCCATGCCTGAAAGCACTTCCTGTCTGCAGTGAGACAGAGAGCCACATCCCAGTCACTACAGTCCAGGGGCTGGACTCCATGTGCTGCCTCCAGTGTAAACAGGTCTTGCGTGTATACGAGGCCCTCCTGCTTACATCAGGTTGCTCAGAGATTGCCACGGGTAAGTGGCCACTGTGCGCCCTGGGACCACAACTGTGACACCACACAACTGGGCTGTCAGCTCCTGCAGGAAGCCCCTGGGGGTCATGGGTTCCTTCTGCTTCTCTTCGCAGAGCTCCTTGTGAAGGAGGTAGCTGTTTGTGTCTGCAATGTCCAGGAAGTGGAGGAACAATGTCCGGTACCAGCGCATGCTCTTGTGGTGTACAAAGTAGTACTGGATCTTTTGGTCTGAGAACTGAACACCTTCCATGTGCTTGTTATATTCCATGACAGGTGCTGGGCAAGGAATGGCTTTGGTGGTCTAGCCACCATTCTGCATGTTGATTCTCCTCTGCACAGTGCTTCCAGAGAAGGCCTTGTGGACTGTAGAGCAGACAAGCAACCTCACATGTGTCCATCCACCTCACAATAACCAGTGGGTCATCGTGGATCCGTGGTGTGCGGGGGTATTCTCTTCTACGAAAGCCCCGGCCCAGGCATGCTGGCTTTATCAGGGACACGACAGAGTCATAAGCAAGTCCAACAGCTGAGGAAAACTGTTGTGACTTTCCAGTGTACACGGTTAAGTCATAGGTATAGCCATTGCTGCTGTCGGTCAAAACAGAGAGTTTGAAACCGCGCTTGGTCGGCTTCGCTTTCATGTATTGTTTCATTCCAGGGTGGGCCTCTGTCACCACCATCCTCTCGTCCAACGAAATGTTCTGCCTGGGGTGGTAAAATGCTTTGCAAGCATGTCTGATGATGTCCAGAAGGGGCTTCAGTCGAAACGGGCGGTCATGATCCAGTGTCCCCTTCTTTCTGTCATTCTCAACATCTCCCTCCGGATCCCTCACGTGAAAGCTCCAAGATATCACATCGTGCCGCTCCTGAGGCATGACACTGGCTGGGGAGGGAACGCTGAAGATGGTGTTCCTGTCCCAGCGAGCCTGTATATTGTCCAGTTCCACAAATACAAAGACGAACGTCCGTCCCACATACTTGAAAAACTCCTGGATGTTGATGTCAGTCCATATATATATATATATATATATATATATATATATATAGATAGATAGATAGATAGATAGATAGATAGATATAGATATATAGATATATATTTGCCTTTTGCAATGTTTTTAGCAGTTTGTTTGTGTGTTGGCAAAGGGTTTGAGCTGTGTCACTGCTATAAAAAAAGAGCAGAAAAAGAAAGACTTTGAAAAGGTCCAGTGGTTTGTACGTGCTGCTCGAGTGCCGTTGAACCGGCAACCCTCCAGTTACCAGGCAACCTACTTGCTCTACCTCTGAACCACTGTCGCCCCAATTTAATAATAATAATAACAATGCATTTTATTTGTGGGCACCTTTCAGAGCACCCAAGGACACCTTACAGGATGCAGTAAAAAACAAGCAGCACTGTATCAGACAGCATAAAATCAAAACAAAGCAGGGTAGACAATAACAAAATAACACAACAGATGAGTATAAAATCATCATCTGCACAAAACTCAATGAAGTGTGGATCAGACTGAACATGCTAGTTTGAAAAGATACGTTTTGAGATGGGATGTGAAGGTTGAAAGAGAGTCAGTGTTGTGAATGTCTTGTGGGAGAGAGGTCCATAGGCGGGGGGCAGAACGACCGAAGGCTCTAGACCCCATGGTAGTCCAGCGGACCGATGGTGTAGTGAGTTGGAGAGCAGAAGAGGATCTGAGAGTACGGGAGGGCGTGTGGATACGAAGGAGATTGGAAAGATATGAAGGAGCTAGGTTATTAAGGGCCTCAGTTTATAATTGATTGTATTGTAACACATCCATCCATTATCCAAACCGCTTATCCTGCTCTCAGGGTCTTGGGGATGCTGGAGCCTATCCCAGAATTTTACTGAGCGGCAGGCGGGGAGACACCCTGGACAGGCTGCCAGGCCATCACAGGGCCAACACACACACACACACACACACACACACACACACACACACACACACACCTAGGGACAATTTAGTATGGCTGATTCACCTGACCTACATGTCTCTGGACTCCGGGAGGAAACCGGAGCAGATGGAGACATTCATCCACAATTGGATACATTGTTGCGTTTGACTTGTATTCACAATACAGCAATTATAAAAGAAAAGATTAAAAATGTCAAACAACAATTTGTCAACAATTTTCAAATTGAATTAATTTTAAGATAAAAAAGTTAAAGTTTATTGCTTACTGCGCTATCCATCATTCCTTCAGTTTCTGATGAAACCTCACAATCCCTCCGCCACCTCCACCCTCCCAGTCCTCCATTCCTTTTTTTCCCCCCTCTCTCGATCTCTTCTGCTCTCATCCCTCTTGTTATGGAACCATTAAAGTCATAATGAGGCTGTTGCCATTTTTGGAGACTCACTGGAAGTATAATTCATCCTCATCAGCAGCTCTGAATAATAGAAAAGACGGAACAGTTTTGAAAGGAGGTCGGGGTCTTGGAAGCCAGATATCTGAATAAATCCAGGAGTTTGACAGAAGGAGCCCTGGTCGTGGCTGGATCACCAACTGGGCAGGGGGGGAAAGGGGGCAATACACTCAAACCCATACCGCCAGAGACTTTGACAGACTACCATGCTGGACCAGGAAACATATTAAAACTATAAGGACGGGGTCCGCGGTGGTGTAGCGGTCTAAGAATTGGCTTTGTGTCGATGCAGTTGCTCACTGGAGACCAGGGGTTCGCGCCCCGGTCTCGTCAGATCCGACTATGGCCGGACTCGACGAAGCAGAAGTAATTGGCAACGCTGTCCTCGGGAGGGGGGCGGAGTCGGCTTGTGTTCGTCACGTGAATGCGTCTCTGGGTGTGTCGGAAAAAGCAGTGGTTAGGTCTGGATTCTCCTTGTCACGAAAGTGGGGAGGCGTCTCCTTCGAGACTGCCGGCCGGAGAGATGCGGTTGGCGAACACATGCAGTACGAGGGTGGGTGTTTGAATTAAAATAGGGATCGATTGGCCACTAAATTGGGAGAAAAGGGGAAAAATCAAAATAAATTAAAACTATAACGACCCTCAGATTCAGATCTCCAAGCGTTTATTTCCACTTTCTCAAAATTTTTTTAGGGGGGGGGGTACTCCCCTCCCCATTTTATTCAGCCAATTACCCCACTCTTCCGAGCCGTCCACCCCCTCTGCCGATCTAGGGAGGGCTGCAGACTACCACATGCCTCCTCCGATACCTGTGGAGTTGCCAGTCGCTTCTTTTCACCTGACAGTGAGGAGTTTTGCCAGGGGGACGTAGCACGTGGGAGGATCATGCTATTCCCCCCAGTCCCCCCCCCCCGAACAGGCGCCTTGACCAACCAGAGGAGGCGCTAGTGCAGTGACCAGGACACACACCCACATCCGGCTTCCCACCTGCAGACATGGGCAATTGTGTCTGTAGGGACACCCAACCAAGCCGGAGGTAACATGAGGATTCGAACAGCCGATCCCCGTGTTGGTAGGCAACGAAATAGACCCCCACACCACCCGGACACCCTCCACTTTGTCCATTTAAACGAACCACTCATGAAGACACATACTGTATGTACACTGTCTTCTGTTGCTGGTCAGCTGGGTTAAAGTAAGAACAACACCCTGCTGGGAACCCACCATGCATTGTGCCCACGGCCTAATTTTCTCATTTTGATTTGGATTTAAACCAAATGGGGCGCTTGGTGTTTGGCAATGTGAAACAAAATGGACCACAATACAACGTTGCAGACTTTGGCCCGGACATTGTAAAGAGAGTTATACAGTATGTGAAAAGGCCCATAGCGTAGAACCCCAGAAATCAAAACCAGTCCAAGGCCTTAACTAGTTTTAAACTAAGTTCGCTCCTGCAACAAACCCCAGGAGAGTTCACAGATGAGTGCCAGTGGAGATTTGATAGCTGATAATAAACACAGGGTCAGGACGATCCATCATCCAGCCCTCTCTCCCCCTCTCTGCGCCCTCACTCCCTTCGAAACACAGGTATTGAAGCTCTCTATCTTCCTGTCTCCGTGTGTGGACATCAGTCACTCCGGACACAAGTTCACACTGACAGTTTGATGGACAGGCCTTACAAACCTCCTGTGAGCTTTCTTCTAAGGATATCTTACAAATAGATCTGTTTCCTCTCTATTCTATCATATTCTATTCTATGTTCTGTTGCCGTCCTCTCCTCCCTTGTCCACTCTTCCATCACTTTGCATATAGCATAGAAAGGGACTGGAGATAAAAAGAGACTGAGTGGTCATGACCGTCCATGGTGCGGTGCAACAGGTCAGTGCAGTTTCATACGGGCTCAGGGCTTAGTCCAGCGGCAGCACTGCATCAGTCACAGTGTATACCCTTTTAAAGAGGCATCAGTCACTCTGGAGGCAGTGAAGGATGGACTTACAGTGAGTTTAAAATGTTAACACAGGCAGGCCAAGCCCACACTTACTGAACATCAAGACGAAACTTTGAAAGGAGGGATGCACTCTCTAAATTTACCAACCCAACATTGCCCCATTAATACCCGGGTACCTGGGATTAATATCCATCTGATGCCCAGGCCTCGGTTTCATCTCGATTTATTGTCGATTTTATTGTCGATTTAATTTACACCCAATATTATATATATATATGTGTGTATATATATATATATATATATATATCAACAGGGATACAGGACAAAAGATTTTAATGCATGGCAGTACAGGCCTATTGGGTGCGTCTCGCACTCATCAGCTGCTAATGTTTTATTCACAAAGAATCATACAGTTACGTTGCCCAGCGTCACGCCCCTAATTTCGGTTGGACAGCGACCAATCAGACGGGGAAACATTCAAATTATAGCAACCAATGGGGTAGGTACTTATGATGCACAGCAACCAATGGAGGGGTAGAAAACGTTACGACCAATGGGAATGGGGTTTGTTTTGAAAAGCATTTAGGGGCCAGGGCGCTGTTGAAATGGCGTACATTAGAAATATAACAAGGTAACTTATGTGAATTATATACTTGGGTGGTGTTGGGGCACAGTTGGGAGGACAGGTAGTTAAAATATAAAAAAAATACAAATAAAAAAACCCTAATAAATGTCACATGTGTATCATCTAATTGGGGGGAAGAGTAATAAAGGCGTTTTACTTATAGTTACAAAGGAGATATTTTTGTGTCTACAACTGGTGGCCAATTCGTTTCTATTATTTAAGGTGGACATATATATATATGCCAATGGAGGCAACACGGGGATTCAAACCAGTGATCCCCGCTTTGGTAGGCGATGGGCAAGTCTGACATTTTTAACCAAAAGTTTTGCACACTGAAAAACGGTCATGTCATCACATTTTATAGATTTTGGTCACACACCGGCTCTGGCAGTCATCTGTCATAAATGTTTATGGAACAACTTTGATTCTCTGTTCTGTGTTTTGCAACATCCTTCAAAAAGCTCTCAGAGGCTCCTTGGAGTTGTTGGACCACCCACAGATGGACAAAGAGATTGAATAAAGGTTAAACAAAAAATACATACAAAACATTCTGACTTGTGTGAAGGCCTTTACTTGTCATTCTTTTGCATGGCTTTCTGAGACACTTCATGGGATCCAGTAACTGGGACACTGTTACGACCATCTAACCCAAACCCGGACCCTCGGAAAGCTGACACGCACCATGTGGCAAACTTCCTCAAACAGTCGTTTAAATTAAACAAAGACAAACCAAAAAATGTAAGCCATGAAGAAGATATATTGCATGTCCTGATTTGTGCAAGTGAGAGATGTTGTCAGATCAGCGTGTGATACGTTGTCCCCGGGCGGGCCCTAACCCTGACTCTAACGTGTTTCTAAGATGGCTGCCTGGATGACTAAGATGACAGCCCAGGGACATCATGTTGACCTGGGTGTGTTTCTCACTCGCAGACATCAGCAGGACCAGTTGGCAGCAGCGGCTGCTAGAAGCTGCTAGTAGGAGGACAAATAACGTCTGTATGAGGGATGGGGCTGAACACCGAGTCATTCATGTTATCACTGTACTTGAAATTGTTAAAGGTTTTTCACGATTTCTGTTCCATTTTCGAGCCTCTCAATCCGCGCTGAACTCATTTTAATTTCGGAGCGCTGCTATTTATTTTATTTTTGTAGTTTCTTTGTTGACCGTCTTTTCCTAGAGATTGACTTGTTGGCAGTGAGTATGTGAATGGCTGAGCTCCTTTGTAGGTCAACGAGTTGCTATTTAGCAAACTTTTAAGAAACTCCCACATACACAATAACGTTCCAAGTGTCAGCTCCCTCTGACTGTTGATCTTTTTTGCCTCGTCCCCCTCCACTTTCTCCTCCACCTGCTTCCCAGAGCGCGGTATGGTATAGCCAGGTTTATCTATATAGCCCTGAATCAATGTTACAGGCTCACGGGGCTTTAAATTCACACCGCCTTCTCCAAAAAGAGTAAAATGAGTAAATGACAAAAGCATGAAACCCCTACAACCTCAATACTACATGAAGAATGACTTCGGCAAAAAAAAAAAAAAAACGAATTGGAGGAGGGATCCTCTTCCAGTACAGATAGGTGTGCAATGGGTGCCAAGCGGGCAAAGCGAACAATACGGTGACAGATTTACAGCCCAGACAGAAGCCTGGTAGCCCCCCCCCCCACATCACCTCCAACAACAAAAACTCTCAGCCTGAAAAGACAGGATGAGAGAGAGCCCAGGCACCAGACCGTTAGACTCATATATATATATATACACAAACAGCTATCATGCAGAGAGGTAGACAGATGGACAGACGGATGGACAGATAGACAGACAGACAGACAGATGGATGGACAGACAGACAGATGAACTGATGGACAGATGGACAGATGGATGGACAGACAAACGGATGAACTGATGGACAGATGGACAGTTAGACAAACAGATGGACAGACAGATGGATAGACAGACATAGAGATGGACAGACAGATGGACATATAGACAGACAGACAGATGGACATATAGACAGACAGACAGTAGATTAAACAGGTCCAAAAGCTTTGAAAGAGTGCAGGGTTGTAGGGATCCCATCAGCAGGACCTGACAGAGTTTAGTGCCAACGAGAAAGACAAAGCTGCTGTGGCACTGGAGCCAAATTGGAGCTATTAAGAAGAAGAATCAACAAGGCCAGTTTGTTTCAGTAGTATCAGCTTCTCAAATGACGACAAGAAAAGGTGGGTTATTTAGTTTAGATGTGAAGGAGACTACACAGCCGGCCTTTCTGGTGTCAGCAGGAAGACTACCCCAAAGAAAAAGGACACGGCGAGAAAATGCTCTGTACTTATCACTTTGGTCAACAGTAAAAGGATCCTTCCATCATCCATAAACCTTGCCTATAAAAAAGACTAAAATGAAATTATTTCATCCCATCTCTCTCGATCGCTAACACACACAAACACACACACACACACACACACGCACACACACACACACACACACACACACACACACACACACACACACACACACACACACACAAAGCCCAACAAGGCACCACTAACCTCCACACATAAAAGAAGACATCTTAAGATCTGTGAAGCAAGTTGGTAATTTTGTTCTTCATGTTGTCAGATTGAACCGCTTGTCTTCCCTCTCTCCTCTGCTGAGGGAAACAGCCAAGAGGTGAGCACACATCGCCCCGTTAATAACGGCCAGCCTATTACAAATAATACACACAAATATGGACAAAACCACCAGAATCAAATCTGCTTGACGAGCCGACAAGTTTGCACCTACGGGGAAACACATATGACACATGTACCCATATGACACGCGAGATTTTTTTCGTACCCGTTTTCCGGGAACTCTGCCTCTGATTGGCCAGTACTCGTTGAGAAGAGCGTTCACCTGGATTCCGAGAAGACCCGCCCCTACTCTATCTCTGATTGGCTAACCCTATCCCTATCCTTGACCCCACCCTAACCCTAACCTTAACCAACCTAATCAACGGAGGCAATGAGTACTAGCCAATCAGAGGCAGAGTTCCCGGAAAACGGGTACGAAAAAAAATCAAGCATATGACACCAGAGTAGGAGGAGGGGGAGGAGGAAGAGGCGGAGGGGAAGAAAGAGGAGTCAGGGAGAGGGAGGAGGAAGAGAATAAACACAAAATGTGGGAGAAGAACTAGACAAAGCAGGAAGGAGCGCATGATATCTCCCCCAACAAAACTAAGACTTTTCATATTCATCCCCTGCTCCTCCTCTTCCTAATCCTTCCTCCTCCCCCGTGACTCCTCTGTCACCACCTGTCCAGTCATCAGCTCCTCCCCACCATCAGTTTGACTATAGGCCCTAAGATAAACGCTCCTCCTCCCGTTGCAGTTGTACTGTTTTGTGAGTTTGTTGTTTGGTGCTCGGCGCCAACTGTCTGCTCAAATGCTCGAACAGACAAGCAGGAGGTGACGAGACTCAAACATGAGTCTGATGAGGCTGTTGGTACAAACCCAAGAAATGTTGCATATTACCTCAGTATTGTAAAAATGAAAATAAAAACCTCCTCCCTCCTGCTGACATTGGCAGAAAGTCCAACACTGTGCGTTACAAACTGTTGTGAAGAAATGTGTTTCGCTTCCAGCGAATCGGTTAGAATGAGACCTGGTGGATGAAGCAGTTGTGTGCGTGTAAGTGTTGTATACGCCTCCATTTCCTCACCAATGCCCATGATGCCCAACTTCCTTTGGCTTTGTAAGGACAAATAGTCCTCTAAATACACATTATTGTTATTTGTAAGACTGACCTATTTAACAGTTTACTGAGAATGGCGATGGGGCAAACTAGAAAGAGGGGTTAGTGTTTACACCCACGCCATTAATACAAACAAAATATGTGTTTGGTAAGAACTACCGACCTACAAGAATATAGGCCTACGCTGAGCTCAGAAATGTTTATCAGCCTCGTTTTTGGTCATAAGACAGATTGATTTTCAGCACCCGTCCTCTGCAGAAGTGGCCTTTAGAGAAAGTCCGGATGCTATGTATTTCTTTGGTATTTGAAATGAAAAATGTATTTCAATTAAATAACATTTCGACACCGATACTTCACAATTTATTTTGATACGTTTTGACAGACGTGTATTTGTATCTTGTCACGTGTTAGGTTATGAAGTGTCTTTGCCCACCTGACACGCACGGGCTGGCGGACGTGTGGAGGCTGCCACCATACACAGCCTGGCGCTGCAGGTGATGCTGCCAACAGGGCGAGGCGAGGCTGCTTCTGTTGTTTTAAACTTTGTTTTAGCAGCTTCAGATTTTGTGCAACGATGCCTGCTGGCTTTACGGATCACTCATTGTTATGATGTAATGTTTTTATCAGAAATACCTTGCCGGGAGGAGCACATATACATTTTAGAGATGCTTTTGGCTCTTTAGGAAGTCTTTCAGAAACAATCGATAGCCGTTTTCTTTATTTAGGCAGTGGCGGGACTGCAGAAAAACCGAGGAGGTTATGTCAACAGCACACAGCGTCAGTGAAGCAAGACGTCACCAGATCTCTGAAGGATCTGGAGACGGATATAGTGGAGCTACGGAGAATGGGTCCACAAGAAATCGAGAACATTTTGAAGTCCTCAAATCTAAATCAATCAATCAATAACTTACAGACCTACAAGGCACTAAGGCAGAGTTAAGTCAAGTCAATTTCATTTGTATAGCCCGTTATCACAAATTACAAATTTGCCACAGTGGGCTTTACAGCAACACAACATCCTGTCCTTAGACCCCCGCATTGGCTAAGGAACAACTCCGTAAAAGAAACCCTTTAAAAGGGAGAAAAAATAGGAGGAAACCTTAGGGAGAGCAACAGAGGAGGGATCTCTCTCCCAAGACGGACAGACATGCAATGGGTTTTGTGTTTACACAATTTACACAATGCAACATTGAAAGAGGATAACAGAATTATAATGGAATTATAAAATTTATGAAGAATATGATGAGGAGGAGGCCAAGCAGTGTCCTAACACCACCGGAATAGCCCAGGACCCGAGCCGAGCGACCACCATCACCATGTAGACCTGACAGGAGGACAAAATACGCACGTACACAAGGGAGACTCACATCACACCATTCACATACACAGAAAAAGAGAAAGGAGAAGACATCATTCAGAGAGAGAGAAAAGACATGTGAGAGAAGAGAACAGTTTGCAATAGTCAATAATCTATATGCTATAACCTCGTCGGCAGAACGGTGGTTGGTAAATTCATTGAGACAGAAACCGACCCGCCATGCAGTACAGGTTGTGAAGTTCTCAACTTAAAGGCAACTAATTGTAGGCTAAGGCAAAAAGATGAGTTTTAAGTTTGGATTTAAAGGACTCAACAGACTCCGATTGTCTGACGGCAGCAGGCAGGTTATTCCACAAGAACGGGGCCCGATAGGAAAAGGCCCTGCAGCAGCTGACCAACTGTCTTTTTAACTTTGGGTACACAGAGGAGCCCTGCATTTGGAGAGCGGAGAGCTTCAGATGGAATAAGGAGCTCAGACAGGTAAGACGGGGCAAGCCCTTTTAGGATTTTATAAGTCAGCAGAAGCACCTTGAAGCCTGATCGAACATGGATAGAAAGCCAATGAAGGGAGGCAAGAATTGCTGTAATATGGTCAAATTTTCTAGTTTTAGTTAGGATCCTGGCTGCAGCATTCTGTACCATCCGAAGGCTTTTAGGGTAACACTTTAATATGGGGAACATAAAAAAACTTAATTACTAGTGAATTAGCAATGATCAAGATGTCACTTTAGTATGGGGAACATATTCTAAGTAACAAAAACTTAATTTACAGTAATTTAACACTATTAACACTTGAAGTTTTGTGTTTTGTTATGTAAGAACAGACTATATTCATTAAGTGTTAGTAAGGGAGAATAACTCTTCTTGTGGTACTATCACCTTATAAAGTCCATGCTAAGCAAAGCATATTGAGATGGTACTACTAATAAGCAATACTTCTGAGGTTATAGAGGGAAAACTCATAGTTAATGGCTTACTGGTTGTATAATAAGGCCATGCAGAATAAGGCATTAATGACTACATAATAATGACCAATTAAGAGCCAATATGTTGCTAATTTGCATGCTAATAAGCACCTAATTAATGGTGACTACGTCCCCCATACTAAAGTGTTACCGCTTTTAGTGCTAGCATGTGGCAGACCTGAGAACAGAACAATACAGTAATCGAGTCTGGATGAAACAAACGCATGCATGAGAGTCTCTGCGTCAGCCATGGACAGGAAAGACCGAATTTTAGCTATGTTAGATACGTGAAAAAGGCAGTCTTGGTGATTTATTTAATGCGCTTATCAGAGGAAAGGCTGGACTCGGACGTAACACCAAGATTTTTGGCTGCCAGATTTTCCCTTATGGGTAGTTTAAGGTTAGCCTCCCTTAACTTGAAAGATGGAGACGGGTGTGATGTTATTAACATGGCTCATCTCTTCAAACTACTTAAAATTAAACGCTTACATCTTGCATTAGCTCAAGAAGCACACGGTGGCCAAACAAATGAGGTGAACGGGAGGTGGGAGGTGGGAGGGAAGGAGATGCCCAGTCATAGAGGCTCCATCAGAGCTGCGGTAACCGTTTTTTTTCCCAAGAGCTTTTCACCAGCCTCACTACAAGACGAGAGCAATGCTGAAGGGAAGCTCTTACAGCTTAAAGCCCGAGACGTTAAAGGCCAACATGAAATGGGGAAAAAAAAATCCTCCATTTTTACCCCTTTTGTCTGCACCAAGTTCCCTCCTGTCTGTTATATGCCGAGACATGTCTTAAGAGAGGTTGCCTTTTTTATTTGAATCAAAATAATCCTGGGTTTCCTCTGGCTGGAAACGCCACCACATTCATAGATGCTACCTCTCTTTGCACGTGTGGGCAGGTGTCAGGGAAGATATCGAGTCACAATTTAACCTGACTTATTTGCTTAAGGGTGTAACGAGGGCAAGAATAATTATATTATGTATCAACGAAGGATACCATACGATTTTTGGAAACATGGGCAAGGGTGCACTCTGTCAGCGGGATGATGACCCGTTTTTTCTGTGTTCAAGGTAATCGCTGTTCATTGTGGCACGGATGAGTGGTGGTCCACGTCTCTGTCTAATGTCAGTTTTTTTTTTTTTCTTGACTTTTCTTTATTCTATTACATTTCCTTTAAGATTGTGTCGTTATTTCATCTGTTGTCCCCCCAATTGGCTGATTTGTTGTACATGGAAAGGCATATTTATGAGGCAAAACAATCTCTCTCGTGGCAACTTTTACATTTTGTAGTGGGACAAGCTAAGTTTTCAATGTATAAAAGTAGAAAAAGTCCAATTAATAATGGTTCAGACGAGGATTTACTTCTTTTGTTCATCACAAGGGTGAAGGCGAGAGTCCGAGTGGCTTTCACTTTCTTTACCCTTAGATGGGTTTGTTGCGAGGCGGCGGCGAGGGGCAGCTGGTGTTGAATTCTGTTTTGCTTATTTTCTGAACCCGTTGGGAGTATGTGACTCGAACCACTCTTTAAAAGAAGCCCTTTTTGGATGTTTTAATGTAAAGGAGTTGCTTATGTTTGATGTTGTGAAATGGATATGTCATCGTTGAGGTTTTGTTTTATGTAAAATAAAGAGTCGTTTAAAATTCAACCCCCCCCTTTGAATCGATCTTGGTTCTATGATGGAAATTGAACTCTTTTTGCACATGTAATGCAAAGGAGTGACTATGTTCGATGATGTCATTGTTCATAGTTCATTTTTTTCTCGTTAAATAAAGAGCTGTTGTAAATTCAAAAATCCTCTCTCTCTCGCTCGCTCGCTCACTCTCTCGCTCTCTTTCTTTCATATTCTGTCTCACTCAGATACTTGCTCCTTGAAGCTCTTTTAAGTTACCGCGCACACACACACACACACACACACACACACACACACACACACACACACACACACACACACACATATACTGGCATTTACTTGTATTTCTGATCTCTGCAAGTGAGAGATGTTGTGAGGTCAACGTCTGACACGGAGTCCCTGGGCTGTGCTATAATTTATCTGATCAGAAGCATAACAGAATCTGGATTAGGTTAGGTTTTGTCCAAGGTCAACTAGTAGGCAGTTCAATTCTTTTTGTTGAATCAGTAGATTTGAGTCAGGATGTTTCAAAGAATTGACTTTCGAGCTTTTGACGTATTTGGAGTTTCCAGTACATCAGGTATACATATGTGTCTAATGCATAATCCAGTAGAAGGCTCAGTGTTACGTTTGACAGGCTACAGTGGATATTCAGTTATAACCTAAAATACTGTGCTCAGATACTGTGTAGTAATACTCAGCAACTATATCAGAAATTCAAGTCAAGTAAAATTCTGTTTGTAGAGCCCTAAACCACACTTTGCTTTAGGTAACACCGTTCAGTGCTCTGTGGCACTGAACGGTGCCACAGAGCAGAGGCTATTAGATTAATGATCAGGACCATGCCCCACATTTTGGGTAGCAGCCATTTCCACTTACCTAACCTCTCCTCCATTTTCTCTACGACATTCTCCCAGTTTTATCTCTTAACATAAAGTTCAGTGCCAACATAAATACCCAAAATACTTGAGACGATCCCTTCTCCAAGCTGGGCCTTGAGTTAGGTCATTGTTCCAGTCACTCAGAGCTAGAGCTTCCCTTCTCCCCAGTTAACCTTAGCAGCAGAAATAACTCCAAAACCCCTTTGCAATATCTTCTAAAATATATCCGTCTCCTTGGTTGTTTATAGGAGCGTTAACATCATCAACATATGTGTTGCCATTAAAAGCAGGCATGGTCAGACCTCTTATCCTGTTGCGTATTTTCTGCAGCATTAGTTCGAAGGTGGTTGCATAGAGGATCCCTGATAGAGCACAGCCCTGTTTGACATCTCCATACACTTTAAAAGCAGCAGACAGTACGCCATTCAATTTCTGTGCCCTCGCAATGTCTTGGTACCACACTTCGATCCTAGCAATCAGACCAGGACTGAACCCAGAACTTCCCAGGGGTAGAATTATTTAGCCATGTCAAATATTTTTCTGGATCCATAGAAACAACACCCAGTGAAGCATAGGCTTCAAAAACATCTCGAATCAGGGAGACAGTGACTTCTATTGAGCTACCAGGTACACAATAAGTTTGGTCCCGATATACCACCTGGCCCCGATGCACCACCTGGCCCATCACCTCCCTCAGCCTAATAAATAATTAAATAAATGGCTAAGGCCTTAGACGAGATTATTTTATCTGTGAACAGGAGGGACACACGGCACCACTTTCTAATTTCCTGCAGGTTTTCGTTCTTTGGTCACAGAGTAACTACTGCTCTGCAACAGGACAATGGTACAACACCTTCAGCCAGGCTCTCATTTAAAACAGCCAGTAAGACTTCACTTCAAGTGGTAATAGGCAATTCAACTTTTAAAATGTAAACAAAATAAATAATAACTGAAAATAACCATTTAAACAGTCCCAAACAACGACCGGAACTTAAAAACTACTAAAACGACCATGGGCGGTCAGTCACAATGACCATGGTTTTTAAACTCTATATTATGTCAAGATAAATACCCAATTGAGGTATTAATGCATTGCATATGTTAGTATGTCTGTTAAGAAACGACTGACACCAAAATTAAAATTTTAACAACTTTAACACTATTTTTCAAACCATTTAAAATCAGCTGCAAATACTGCAGCGCCTCCGTGGTAGTCATGGTGTGCCTGAAACGGGGGCTGTACAGACATGTTGGAAATAATACCTGAAAAACAAAACGGAAATCACGTGGTGCTAATCTAACAAGCGAAACAAGGCCTATACAACGTGCCATGTAAAAAAAAGCACCGAATGTTGTGAAGGAAATGACGCGAAACACACGTGGCATGATGTACACGATGACGCACAAATTACGTGCGCTCATCTTGACCGCTCATGGTCGTTTAGGTAGATCTTATAACTTTTTTTCGTTGTGCAATTGATCTAAAACTAATTTTAATACAAATATATATATATATATATATATATATATATATATATATATATATATATATATATATATATATATATATATATATATGCAGTTTTAGGAGCATTCGGGGAGCGGCAGGTCTGTATCTTTTTTTTCATAAAGTTCCGGTCGTTGTTTGGGACTGTTTAAATTATTTTCAGTTGTTTTCTTTGTTTTTTGTTTTTTTTTACATTTCACGTTTTATAGGCCTTGTTACGTTTGGTAGATTAACAATATCTGTTTTCCGTTCTGTTTTTCAGGTAACATTTTAACTTTTTCAATTTTGTTATTCAAGTTCGACCATGTCTCTCTTAAGTTTAAATTTTTAAAAAATAGTGTTATAGATGTTAAAATGTCAATTCCAGTGTCTTTCGTTTCCTAACAGACATACTAACATATATAGTGCATTATAATCTCAATTGGGTATTTATCTTGACAGCTTACAGCGTTTAAAAACCGACCGTCAATTTGACCGCCCATGGTCGTTTTCGGTAGGTGTTCTCGTAACTTTTTTTGTGCAATTGACCTAAAACTCATTGTAGTGCAAATATATGCAATATTGGGAGCATTCAGGGAGCGGCAGGTCTTTTTTCACAAAGTTATTAAACTTTGAAAATCCAAGACAGTCATAATGACGGTCCCCTTGGTCATGGTGTAATTAATGTAGTCGGGTGGGGACTTTTCTCATCCAGTGTTATAATCAAGGGCTTTCCTCCAGACAAGGAGGCACTGAGTTTCTGAGTGCCCACTTCACACAGGTGCTTACTTAATTTGAGGCTTATTGAGTTATTTGTCGCTTGATAATTACTCCCTGGAGGATTCTTCCTCTTTTACCCTGTGAGACAATCACACTTTCCATATATGCAAAGAACACCGATCCTTGTCCCACCCTGTGAGACGATCGCCCATATGCTAGCTACTCTTGTTTATGGAAAGAACAGAGGTCCCTGTGCCAGGCCAAACCCAATGGAATTCAATGCTAATACATTTACATTGTCTCCATATGCTATATGGACACTGTGTATCATGGAGCATTATGGTTTGTTACAAACTGCAAAGCCCTCACTCAGCACTGTTCCCTTTACTCCAAAGTCAACTGGCCTGCTCCATCAACACGGCGACTTAAGTCACTGGTATGTTTTTATCTATAAGGTCATTCTGGGTACCCTCCCCTGTTATTTATCTAGCTTTCTGTCCATTAAACATGGCACTTATGGGTTACGGTCTCAGGACACCTTGCAAATGACTGCTCCTAAAGTTCAGTCTGAGCAAGGCAAGGCAAGAAGGCCTGTATGTTTCCTGCACCACCTGCCTGGAATAGCCTGCAGAACAGACTTAAACTCCAGGACTTGGTTACTCTATCCAAATTTAAAGGTATGGTTAAGTCTATGGAATCTGAGTCTATTGGAAATTGTAAATGTTTCAGTTGATAACAGGTTTGTATATTTTCCCTTCACTTTTATACTATTTTGCACTTCGAGCTATGCTGTTGTCTTCATGTGAGTGTGTGCTGAAACTGGTGTACTGCTGCCATTCTTGGCCAGGTCTCTCTCGTAAAAGAGATTTTAATCTCAATGGGACTAACCTGGTTAAATAAAGGTAAATGAAAAAAAAAAGTTTTCGCCATGCTGTTGGATCCAGGAAATCTACCGTGTTATTGTGAGTGGAAGTGATACGATCATGTGAATTGAAACTACATCCTATATGTATTGCTATTCACTGTATTCAGGGAGCCAGTCCATCCAAACCACTGTAGCTGTGCCGCTGGTCTTCTTTGCCCACAATTTTTCACTCTACAAGTGCCAACTTTGGGGATTTATTTTACTGTAGGAAAGTTCCTCCACAGAATGCTACTTTTGTTATCCAACAAAATGTGTCTCTCACATTTCCATTTCCCTCGCCTTATGTGAGAGAACCATCTGAGGTGTCCCTTTTCCAAATCTGAGTCACCCAACTCCCTTCTGAATTGTACATTAAATCATTATTGAAATCTGCACTGTTTAACCATTGTTGAAGGTGAAGAGTTTTGCTGTTCTACTTTCACTAACAGCTGACACTTTGAAAACCTTTCCCCCCATTAGCGCTACCTCCACCACCACCAACACAGTCTTCTACTGCCATAGCAGCCACCTTTCCTCCCACCGTGTCCTGTGCCCATAACTCAATTTTCCTCTTAGCTTCAATTATATTCCCACTATCTCCTAAATCCACACCATTAACACTGACCTTCACGCCCTTCCTCATTTGACGTGCGTTCTACCCTAACTCTCTGCCCAACTTGCCTCGCCAGCTTCATTCTGCTGTGTGCTCCCGTCTGCCTCCTTGCTACCCCAAGCCTCGCTGGTGCTGTTCTCGCTCTGTTTGTCCCAAAACGTTTCACGGTAACATAAAAAGTCTAATCAAACCTATAAACTTTAAAGGCAGAAACCACATTTAATTTCTGTCTTTCAGCACCCTGTAAACCCGTCATCTAAAGCACACCTCATGTCCTAACTGAGGTTGGAAGTCTAAATTTATTCTCTTAACTAAAGACGAGTTGGCCATGGCCAGAAAGTTCCCTGGCCAGTGTCTCGTCCGAGAATGGCGAGACATTTGCCTAAATTACTCCTCTAGCAGGTTAACAAAAGGAAATAAATGTGTGTAAGTGTTAGTCAACATGGTTGCCTGTGCAACTATTGTGTCTTACTATTTTGCTGGTATCTAGGTACCGTACCAGAGCACTGTTCACTATGAGTATGATCACGCACATGTCAGTGAAGCATGTAAATGTAGTTTTGGAGGTAGAACACTGTCAAAAATACAGACGTATTAATACTAATACATGCTGAATATGAACAGCAATATGTTGGGTTATGCCTATTTAGCCAATTTTTAAGTTTTCTAAAATGATCTGGGAACGAGATATTTTGTTCGAGATACTTTGCACGAGATATTTTGTTATTTGGGTAGTCCAAACTCGGGGGTCGTCCTGGGTCATCCTCTGTGTGGAGTTTGCATGTTCGCCCCGTGTCTGTGTGGGTTTCCTCCGGGTGCTCCGGTTTCCTCCCACAGTCCAAAGACATGTAGGTCAGGTGAATCGGCCATGCTAAATTGTCCCTAGGTGTGAGTGTGTGTGTGTGTGTGTGTGTGTGTGTGTGTGTGTGTGTGTGTGTGTGTGTGTGTGTGTGTGTGTGTGTGTGTGTGGACCCTGTGATGGACTGGCGGCCTGTACAGCATGTCTCCCCGCCTGCACCCAATGACTGCTGGGATAGGCTCCAGCATCCCACAACCCCAGTTGGTATAAGCGGCTTGGATAAAGGATTGATGGCTGGAGATAATTTGTCATCACTTAACTTTAACATCTTAACTTTATCGGCAGTTTGATCCACCCCGTGGAGCTCCGCCATTTAGACTGAAATATAATGTCCTTGTATTTTCTTCTAGTCCCCTTTTTATCCAGTGGTGGCAATTTTTCTTCCCAGAATCCTACAGATGTTTCCATGAGGTGACCAACTGCCATCTTGGATTGAGCCAGAAAAAAAACAGCTTCGCTGTACGCTAATAGAAACCAATGTTTTCACTGCTTTTAGTTTTAGTTTTTCTGTTTTTTTTTGTTTTTTTTTTGCATTTCCCCCGTTTTTCTCCCCAGTTGTATCAGGCCAATTACCCCGCTCTTCCGAGCTGTCCCGGTTGTTGCTCCACCTGACAGTGAGGAGTTTCGCCAGGGGAACGTAGCGCGTGGGAGGATCTCGCTATTCTCTCCATCCCCCGCCCCCCCCGCCCCCGCCCCCGAACAGGCACCCCGACCGACCAGAGGAGTCGCTAGTGCAGCGATCAGGACGATTGGGACACAACCACATCCAGCTTCCCACCCGCACTACACGGCCAATTGTGTCTGTAGGGACCCCCTAACACGGGGATTCGAACTGGCGATCCCCATGTTGGTAGGCAATGGAATAGACCGCTACACTACTGGAAAATACGATGCAAAATACTGCTGCTTTAATCGTCACGGATGAAGCCAGACGGCCCCTGCATCACTGGTGTTCACTGTAGTATCACTTGTTTACTTCTCCATCCCTTTTTGCCGTCGTTGTTTTAATATGATGCTGCCCTGGTTCCAAATGGGCCGTGGCCATGTGTTCAGCTCTCACACCTCCCTGTCTCAGCGAAAGGTTGACTTTTTTAACTCCTTTAAATATGAATGTATTAATAGGATTAAAATGAACCCATATCCGGACTTGCAAATTCCCTCCTCCATCATGCTCCTTTTTTCTCAGTCTGCTGGTCTCCCCCTCCCACCCCTCTTCTCACTGAACTGAACTGACTGACAGTTCTGCACCCCCCAGCATGCTTTTTTTTGTATATATATATTTTCCTCTCGATCCTCTCTCTCTCCTCCAGTGTCTCTCTTCTCTCCACCTTACACTCCTCCCTCTTCTTATCTCAGGCTGAGTCAGTTGTGATAGCAAGCTCTCTGACAGTCAGCTGGACACATGTGTTTGTGCTTGTGTGTAGATGCAGGCATGTATATCTGTGTGTGTGTGTGTGTGTGTGTGTGTGTGTGTGTGTGTGTGTGTGTGTGTGTGTGTGTGTGTGTGTGTGTGTGTGTGTGTGTGTGTGTGTGTGTGTGTATGTGTGTGTGTGTGTGTGTGTGTGTGTGCGTGTGTGTGCGTGCGTGTGTGTGTAAAGTATGTGATTGTGAGTATATGTGGAGTGTGTGTGTGTGTTTGTGTGCATGCGTGTGTGAGTGATGTGTATGTGTGTGTGTGTGCACTCAGAGCTGTGTGTGACTAAACAATAGAAAGTGGACATGGCAGCTGCCATGTTGCACAAAGTCCACACTCCTTGTATGAACCAAGACACACACGCACGCACACACGCTTACATGTATGAGGCACAAACGAGTGCATGCGCGGACACGCACATGCAGAACCTGTTGCTTTTGGACTTTTAAGTGCATCGTATTAATTTACAACCATTCCCAAATTCCAGACACGACACATCTGAACTGTTTATCTAAGCCTACATCTTTATCTAAGCTTAGCCCTTTATCTGATCTCCATACTTCATCTAACCTTAACACTTCAGCTAACCTTAACACTTCAGCTAACCTTAACACTTCAGCTAACCTTTACACTTCATCTAACCTTTACACTTCAGCTGACCTTTACACTTCATCTAACCTTTACACTTCAGCTAACCTTTACACTTCATCTAACCTTTACACTTCAGCTAACCTTAACACTTCAGCTAACCTTAACAGTTCATTTAACCTTAACACTTTATCTAACCTTACCACTTCAGCTAACCTTTACACTTCAGCTAACCTTTACACTTCAGCTAACCTTAACACTTCAGCTAACCTTTACACTTCAGCTAACCTTAACACTTCAACTAACCTTAACACTTCAGCTAACCTTTACACTTCAGCTAACCTTTACACTTCAGCTAACCTTAACACTTCCGCTAACCTTTACACTTCAGCTAACCTTAACACTTCAGCTAACCTTAACACTTCAGCTAACCTTAACTTCATCCAACCTTAAATCTTTACCTTATCTGACCTGCCCTGAGGAAACACTTCCAGCTGCAGCGTTTTATACACCTACCTACCTACCTGTCTGTCTGTCTGTCTGTCTGTCTGTCTGTCTGTCTGTCTGTCTGTCTGTCTGTCTGTCTGCCTGCGCACGCTCTTGTTTGTGCACGTGCCTCTCAAATGGACATGCAGACACCCCTCTCCACCAACTGAATGGAATTTACACTGTTGTTTCTGGGAATTTTAATTATCTGCTTGCTGTATTTCTGTCCCTCATTTCTATCTGAGCAAGAAACAAAGCTGTGCAAGTTGGATAAATCCTTTCCTACCTGAAAAAAATATTCAAAGACATAAAGCCGTTGCCAAAACGACTTTGGCATTGCAGCAAAGGATTTTTGTCTTTTTCTGCCTACTGCCTACTGTGTATAGGAAGGGTGAAGAAGAGGATGCTTGTTAATTTGAAGCTACCGTCCTGAAGATTTACATGCAAGCAAATGCCCATTCTGATACAGTACTTTATCACTGGTATGTTTAAGACAGTAGCTGATATGCAAATATCCAAATCATGAATCCTTTCATAGTTGCTCATTATATCGGTGACTGTGGGAAGAATAGCCGAGAAACTAATGACATAGCACATAGTATCCTACATCTCCATCACAGCAGCCAAGTGAAGAGGAAGAATGCTGGTAGTGGTGACTGGGAAGAAATGAAGTTGTTGCAGCTAACGAGCAGATATGGCAGAACAAGCTACTCGAAGAGCTTTCCCAACAGATACGACGACACCAACATTCAACCGTGTTTTTTCTTTTTTCTTTTTTTTTGGCGGATGCTGACAGAACAGACCGCTGACTTGCTTAATTGTGGATGGCTCTCTGGGATGTGGAGTGGTCAAATGCCACCGCTATTAGCGTTAGGGTTAATACAATACCACCATAGGAGGCAGTAAATTAAACAAAACCGATGAGCTACAGGATTGTACCCCCCCCCCCATTTTTCTCCCCAATTGTATTCAACAAATTACCCCACTCTTTCGAGCCGTCCCCGTCGCTGCTCCACCTCGTCTGCAGATCTGGGGAGGGCTGCAGTCTACCACATGCCTCCTCCGATACATGTGGAGTCACCAGCCGCTTCTTTTCACCTGACAGTGAGGAGTTTCACCAGGGGGACGTAATGCATGGGAGGTGTTGTGACTTCTCTTATGTACATTATTGTAGTGTTACACCACAGGAGGATCACACTATTCCCCCCAGTTCCCCCTCCTCCCCTCCCCTCTGAACAGACTGACCGACCAGAGGAGGCGCTAGTGCAGCAACCAGGAAACATATTCTACATTCCCACATCCGGCTTTCCACCCGCAGACACGGCCAGTTGTGTCTGTAGGGACGCCAGACCGAGCCGGAGGTAACACAGGGATTCGAACCGGCAATTCCCGCGTTGGTAGGCAACGGAATAGACCACCACGCTACCCGTACGCCCAGATTGTGTGTGTATGTATATATATATATATATATATTATATATATATATATATATATATATATTATATATATAAACAATTTTTAAATATTTTGTGTCTTAAAAATACATAAATAAATTAAAACACTCCCTTTCCCTGCACACACACACACACACACACACACACACACACACACACACACACACACACACACACAAACAAGTCAGAGGGAAAAAACCCCAACAAAAACAAACAAAATCATCAATTAAATATGTCTGAAAACAATTAAATATGTATGAAAACAAAGGGGCTAGTCAGACACCTAGTGCTAAGTACATATATGCACACAAACATGCAGACAGACAGAGAGATATATACAGTATATGCACTTACTTATGCACAAATAAAGAGATATACATACCCACACATCTCAACTCACATATTTAAGTACAGGCGGACATAAGCGGACAGGCTCATAACATTACATTACACATGAATCGACATAGCACATGAATAAAGCACTTATTCCAGCTAAATTATCCCGAATTACCCCAGGATTGTATTTTTAAGGTTGTAAATGTACGTTGTTGTTGTTTTTGTTGTTGTTGCCCATTTGATTAATCTGATTGGTTGTACAACGTTTTTGAGCATGAATTTCCATTTGATAGTGTAAACTACTAATAAGACCTACGAGTCTGACCCTTTAGCCGAGCGGTTAGTGATGTCGCCTTGTGTTGAAGTACACCCCGTATCGAATCCCGCACCGGGCAAGAAAATAACCGGTTACATTGGTGGCAGTGGTGGGATCTAGAAGTGCGCTGATCCTCAGAAGTCTTTTCGGAGCGCGGGAATAACAAAGCGCGAGGGCGCGCTGCCGGGGCGGGTGACGACTGTAAACTGCTAATAAGGCACGTTAGCCCCTAGTTAACGGGTCCGATCCTTTAGCCGAGCGGTTAGTGATGTCGCCTTGTGGTGCAATACGCCCCGTATCGAATCCTGCACCGGGCAAGAAAATAACCGGTTACAATAGTAATATTGCCATCAAAAAGTTGGAACAATTTGAAACATTAGACATTAGTGTCTCTCTCTCGCGCTCTCGCTCTGTCTCGGAGTGCATGCTGGGAGCGGAAGTCGGTGAGAGTGAGTGCGCGCTGCAGCGTGGGTGCGTTTTCTATCTTTCGTTGTTTCTTGATTTTTTTGGGATTTGTATTTGGACGGATCACTGTGTGGTGGTATATTTTGATTCCGGAGCTCCGGAATCTGTATCTGACTCGTGGAGTCGGGGGCGTGGGGCTGGAGGAGTTCACACGCCGACATGGAGTTAAACTGCCCCACTTTCAGTTGCTCGGTGGAAGATTAAAGTTTAGCGATCGCTGAAAGTGTTGGTCATGACGGTGTAAAGTCCGCATCTAGAATGAATACTGGAGTCGTTATTTCTCCGGACAGTCTTGATGAAGTAAACTGGGACAGCAGCACCTCGCTCAAAGCAGGAAAAAACACAGCAGAAAAAAAAAGAAAAACGGAGCGAAGCTGAGTTTCAGGCTGCTGGTTCAGGTGCTGCTGTTCCTGGTTCAGCTAATCCAGGGGCTGCTGGTCCAGGTTCTGCTAATCTGGGGGCTGCTGGTTCAGTTGCTGATGATCTGGGTTCGGATAGTCAGGGGGCTACTGGTTCAGATGCTGATGATCCAGGTTCCACAAGTTCGGGGGCTGTGGGTTCAGGTGCTGCTGATCCGGGTCCTACACATAAAGATACTGTTGTGGAAGTTGTTGAAAAGTGTCCCACAGATATTATTAACTGTGATTCAATGAACACCCAGACTGAAAGAAAGGAAGCGGAATGTTCTGTGGAGGAGGAAAGTGAAATGTTGATAAAAAGACTTCTAATGTCAAAGGTAAGATGAGGAACCTGATGAGGTGTCTCAGCCTTCCAGTATAGCAAAAAAGGTTTCTCGTTAGAGTAGGTGTCTGCAGTCAGATGAAAGTGAAGGTGATGAGGAGAGTGATGTGGAGTCTCCAGCTTCTTCGCAGGCGGGGACTCAAAATAAGAATGGATACTCTTTAGTGAGTATTAAGAAGTTCTTGCAGGATACTGAGGGAGCTAGAAATGTTAAAGTTGAGAAAGTGTTCCCTGATTTACAACGCTTCCTTGATTCAGTGAAGACTTCTGAGAAGTCCTGGTGGTTTGGGGGAGAAAGCTTTCACTGAACAAGAAACTTTTCGTTAAAAGAAATAGTTCAAAAGGTCAAAACACAGTTGGAGAATGATGAATAAGTTTTTCCAATGTATTTCTTCTTTGTCCACTTGTTTCTGTTTTACCACTTTTTTTCTGTATTGTGGGGGACATAAGAATAGACCCCTTATCGCGTGACGTAAAAGCTGCGTTGTAAACAAGATGCGCGCGCAGAACGTGTGGCAAACCATGTAACTGAACACCTCATAGCCACACCAAGTATATTTACGAAAGAATCACGGAAGGCATACAAGTCTTTAGAAGCATACGATTACTTTGTCGGTGGACCATGTCCAAGACTGTTTTTACCATCCGTTATCGAAGGAAAACAAGTTTTGCTTCATCAAATCAAAGGTAAGCCCTCATTAGTATAATTGTTTGTACGGTTGAATTGTTTGTATTCAACAAAAGTTGAATTGTTTGTACGGTTATGAGAGGCAGGAGTCAAATTGTGACCTCAAACATCATGACCCAAGAAAGCTGATGAAATCGTTGTCAAATCTGAGGAAGGCTCGGCATTAACAACTCAAACTTTGGTTTGGCAGTTCCTCGACAGTATCACATTTAGAGCTGTTAATTACATATGTTCAGTCACAAAACTTATTTGTGTAAGAAACGGATACATACCAGATATAAAATGTTCTCCGCAAATCTTGGCGTTTGATATTTGCTCTGCTGACCACGTCCTCCAGTCCTCCCGACGGATCGCATGAATCTACGCCTGTCTTCTTCGTGTTTCTATTGGAATTTCCCCCTTTGACATGTGATAAAAGAACAGATACTTGTTTTTACCATCTCTACGATTTGTACAACCAACAGCGCAACAACTGTGAGACGCTTTGTTTTAAATCAATTTCTTCGTGATGATCTCTTCGAAATTAATGTAGTAACGTTTAAAAACAACACTCGTGGCCCCTTTTTGCCACACAATCTGTGCACGCACATTTAGCGCATGGGAATAAGGGAACACGTCTATAGGTAGCTTAAATTTAAATGGAGCAAGGAATAACGAGAAAAGGGCCTATTTTTTCAAGCTGTGTGCTCTTAAAAAGTTACCTGTGTTTTTTGTACAAGAGACACACATTACTGCTGATAACGAGGCTGACCGGAGAAAAGAGGGGACTTGTGAGACATTTTTAAGTCACAAAACCAGTAGCAGCGGTGGATTTGGGATTCTTTTTTCCAGGAATTTTATTCCTCAGCTTGTTGGGTCTGAAGACGTTGTTTAAGGCTGTCTGTTAAAAGAGCAGTGTATAAAAAAATGTAAAAATGGTGTTTATTAATACTTATGCTCCAGTTGTGGGAGTGGAGAAGTTAATCTTTCTAGATGTTTTAAATGAAGTTATTGAGGATTTTAACAGTAAAGAGTATTTTATTTATTGGTGGCAATTTTAACTGGAGTGAGGACAGCAGGTTAGTCAGGAACTATGCAGAGCCTCATGTTGCCTCTCACAGTTGTCTGGTTCATCTTATTGAGGCTCATGAATTGTGTGATGTATGGAGAGGTTTTCATAACAGAGACAATACACCTTGACACATGTTAAGGATAACTTGATGTCTATGGCCAGGTTTGACCATTTTTATTGTTTTAAACATAAGTTTAATGTATTCAAAAGTTGTGTTTTCAGCACTGTTGGTTTTCTGATCACTCACTAGTAATGGTTTCTGTCTTTATAAAATATGCAAAACCCAATAGTGCTGGCATTTTAATATGGCCCTCCTTACTAGAGGAAAAAAATCTTCAAGGACGCTTTTGTCTGTTTTTGGAAAAACCACCAAAGTAAAAAAAAATCGGATTTTGTGTCTGTACAACTGTAGCGGGATATTTGAAAACTCAACATAAGACAACTGTTTCAGCAGTGCACTCGGAATGTCACACAAACCTTAATGAGTTCAGTGATTGCTGTGGAGTCTGAAGTAGAGGAACTCCAAGACTTAGCTGAGGACACAGGGACACAGGAGATCAACACCATACTGAGGCACTCACAGCGAAAAAGTCTCATTTAAATAACCTGCTGGGTGTTTCAGCTCAGGGGTTTTTGGTCAGGTCCCACTTTCAACATGTAGCCCATAAATCTTTCTGGTCAGTGGTTGGGGGGGGGGGGATCTGCTGGCAGTGCTTAATGATAGTTTGGCCAGAGGGCGTCTGCCGTTAAGCTGCAGGAGGGTGGTTCTCACCTTACTGCCTAAGAAAGGTGACCCACAGTTCATTAAAAACTGGAGGCCTGTGTCACTGCTTAGCAATGATTATAAGATCCTCTCAAAAGTCTTAGCAACCAGGCTAAGTAAAGTGATGGAACAAGGGATTCATTGTGACCAGACCTACTGTGTACCTGGCAGGTTGATTTCAGATAATGTCATCCTGACTCAAGACATTTTAGAGATCTGCAAGCTGTTTGGCCTCAAAACTGGTATCATATCAATTGATCAAGAAAAAAACTTTTGATATTGTTGAGCATTAATATTTATGGCTCACATTGAATGCCTTTGGTTTTGGTCCTGGCTTTATTAACAAAATTAAGGTTCTGTATTGTGACATTCAGAGTGTGCTGAAAATTAATGGTGGTTTAAGCACTCCTTTTCAAATCAAAAGGGGAATTAGATAAGACTGTCCCCTCTCTGGCATGTTGTATTCCCTAGCATTTGAGCCTCTGTTACACAAACTTAGATCTGAACCTTCAGGGTATAACTATCCCAGGTTGTATAGCACCCTTAAAACTGTCAGCCTATACAGATGATTTAGTGATGCTGGTGAAGAGTCAGCATGATATTGACATGTTGGTGAGGGACATCATCCAATTTGGCTTAATATCTTCAGCCAAAGTTAACTGGATCAAAAGTGAAGCTCTCAGTGTTGGGGGTGTACTGGAGAAAAAGCTCATTTTGCCTGGGGGGTTGATTTGGAAGGTGGGGGTTGCGTTGAAATATTTAGGAGTGTTTCTACATCAGTGGTCATCAACCCTGCTCATTGAGAGCTACCATCATGCTGGTTTTCACTCCAACCCTAATTTAACACATCTGATTCAATTAATCAAGGTCGTGGTAAGTAGGTAATCAGTAGAATCAGATGTATTAAATTAGAGTTGGAGAGAAAACGGGCAGGATGGTAGCTCTCCAGGGGCAGGGTTGCTGACCACAGTTCTAGGTGATCAGTTTGTTGTTCTTAAAAACTGGGAAATGTTCTTGAAAAGGTCAAAGGTTGATTAGCAAAGTGGAAGTGGATTTTAACCAAGATGTCCTACAGAGGTTGAGTCCTGATCACTAACAACTTGGTATCATCAATTTTATGGCGTCACCTGTTAGTTGTTGACTCCCCACAAGACCTGCTGTCCAAGATCCAGGCTCTTCTTGTCAACTTCTTCTGAGACAAACTGCACTGGGTGCCTCAGAGTATGCTGTATCTGCTTAGGGTTGAAGGATGGCAGGGCCTGATCCACCTGAGCAGCTAGGGGGCTACCTTCCATTTCCAGTTCCTACAAAGGTTTCTGTATGGCCCTCCTGAGTTAGTATGGAGGTCGATGGCTTGCACCATTCTGAGTCAGCTAGGTGGACTGGTACTGAACATATCTTTAGTTTTGATGGACTTCAAGCAGCTTAACGTCAAGCAACTGCCTGAATTCTACTGTGGGCTGTTCAAGGTGTGGAACTTGTTAAAAGAAAAAAGAGAGACTGAGACAACACAGCTGTTTGTTTTGGCTGCTCCAGGAACCAATCATACATGGCACCCATTTCAGTGCAGTCTGTCAAGTGGGGCCAACTCTGCTCAGGCAGTTCTGTGTGTCTAACGTGGTGACTCTGGGACAACGTGGTGACTCTGGGACAGTTCAGCTTTCAGGTCCAAATATGGACAATGTAGCTCCTCTTACCTCCCGCTTAGAGCTGAGATCGACTCATGTTATCACCCTGCTGCTTAACAAATGGAGGGAAGCTCTCACAAGTGGTGAGCGAACACTGTTGATTTAGTATTATAATGGCTCTGTTAGACCTGATGAGAAGGATGTTTTCCCTTCATTGAACATTTCCCCAGAGTTTAAGGACTGTACAGGACCTCTTTTAAAAGTGAGAATTCCCCTGTTTTTTTTTTGGTTTTTGTTTTTGTTTTTTTGTTTTTTTAAGGATCCAAATGGAAGGTCAGTGTATAAAATGTTAAAGTTCTGCACAGGGAAAAATTAAATGGTAAACCTGACACCCCATGGAGGGCTCACTTAGTTGACAGTGTTGGACCTGAGTGGAGAGCGCTGTCCAAACCACCATTGATCAGAAGAGCTGCAGACCTGCAGTGGTGGGTCTTACATGGTATTGTGGCTGTTAATGCTTTTGTCTGTCATTAATTCTGATGTTAGCCATGGTTGCCCATTTTGCACTAATCGTGAAACTGTTTTTCATTGTTTCGTGGAATGTTGTCGACTGCTGCCACTTTTTACAATGCTGGAAAATGTTTTTGGGTTGTTTGGGGAAGTCTTTTACAAACCCATGTTCATTCTGGGCTACAGGTACTCTCAGAAAAACAAGGTCAAATGCGAAATTTTTAATTTCATTCTGTGGAGGGCAAAGATGGCCATGTACCTGAGCAGAAGAAGCAGAATGGAGGAAGCTGGGGATGATGATGCTGTTTTTGTGTTTATACGAATGTTAAAAGTACGTTTAAAAGTAGATTTTTACTACTTCAAAATGATGAAAAACCTGGAAAGTTTTTACAGTGTGTGGTGTTATAAAAATGTGCTTTGCTGTGTTGTGGATGATGATCTTTGGGAGCGTACTGAAAATATTTAGATTCTGTGAATCTTATCTTATTATCCTGCTTATTCTTGTTTTGCAATTTTTAATACAGTATTGTTAAAATCTCAAATCTCTCTCTCTCTCCCCATGTCTTTTTTCCTAATACTTTCTCTCTCTGCTAGTCTCTCCCCCCCCATGTCTGTTTTTAACACTCTCTCTCTCTTCTAGGCTCTCTCTCCCTCTCTCTCTCTCTCTCTCTCATCAGCCACCTTCTCTCTCTTCTCTGTCTTTCTAAATTAAGAGTTTTACTTTCTCACTATCTCTTTCAGCTTACCCCCTACATACACACACACACTCGACTTTCATTTTCCCGTATAATATTGTATGGCTCTGTCACAATGGGATTACGAGGCAGACTTATTAGTGTGTTTATGTGTTGATGTGTCATGTCCATCCTTTACATACTGTAAGGCCTCCTGACACAACAAATCATATTTACAACCACATTAAATATGAAACATTACAACCCCTGTGGCAAGTCGGCAACCTGTCATTTTGTCAGCTGCTTCAGATGGATGGTTAACAAGAGAACAGTAGAAATCAATGGCCGATCCACCTTGGTGTGTGTGTGTGTGTGTGTGTGTGTGTGTGTGTGTGTGTGTGTGTGTGTTTCCATTTAATCATACATCAGAGAAAAAAGGTGTAAATTGTGAGCTTGTCCATGCACAAATGCATGCAAATCTATCTCTGTACATCTGCACGTGCACATCTCCGTGCATGTGTATGCATGTGAAATTCTTTAAAAGTGTGCTTACTTGCAAGTACCAGTTTGAGTGTGTACTATATGTATACCCTTTTGACTGTATGTGTGTCAATATGTCAGCTTTCATCTGTGTATGCATGCATATATATGTTTATTTCACTGTGTGAGTGCACCCCTTTATGTGTCTGTGTTTACTTTGTATGTGAGCTTGTGTGTGCTTGTGTGTTTGTGTTTGCGCTTATCTTCTCAGTCACATTGGGTGAAGATGAGGAATGAGGAAGGCCCACTGGATGGATTTATGGGTATGGAAAGACAGTAAAGAGCTTAGCCAGCTAACTGTGTCCGGAGGTGGGGGGGCTGCCAGCATGCAGACCCCAGCCAGAACCTAATGGACCGACTGACAATTAGCTCTGTCAGCAGCTTATTTTCTGTCTGTTTCACTGCCAGTTGGAAACCCTACAACTCTCTTTTGACAGGAAACAGTATTAAAACTGACATGATGCTTCAGGTGTGGGGTCTGATTCATGACCCCATGATTCTGTGGATTATAAAAGACTACCGGATTCAAAACCATATCATTGCGAATGGCACTGAGGTGCCATTGGCTTGATTTTTAGATAAAGGGATTTCTTCTGGGACTTCTGATCTTCCTTCACCCAGAAGCCGAGGGTCAGAGTTCAGCCACTTAACAGAGACAGTGGAGCTGGTATGGATAAGGTGTCTTGCTTAGGGGCACTTCAGGATGGTTAAGTCCAAAAAGGTTGATTTGTTCAGAACAGCAATGTTTTCCCCTCCAAAAAAAAGGAAAAAAAAGAAATCCAGAAGCACCTCAACTTCAAATATGTGACGGTTGTTTTTGATGGGAATCTTACACTTGTATGGGACTTAATGCATAGAGGTGGTTTCTCACCCATCTATGGATGAGTCCCATCCATGGATGAGTCCCATCTGGAAGGCACTGAAGAAAGTAGTGGAGCGGTACTTTTTATTCTCACTAGTTCTTGAGAACAGAACCTTATTTCAGATGTAAATATATGTAGTTGTCTTTGCAGTGAATACTCATTAGAATGGCAAAACCCATATGTGAAAACACCATGACTCCAAAATTAGAGTTGTTTTTTTCCCCCTCTTTCTCCATTTGGACATGGGTTATGTGGTTCTTTGAGGGTTTGACAACACCTCATTACTCCAGTATCATGGAAAACATTCAAAACTGCCACTTATAAAACTCTGTGGGTCAAGAATATAATATCATCAAGTTGATTATTCCCTGATTTTCTGAGAGAGCAGTAGTTGGTTTATTCAAGGCTTTTCTTTCGGCAGCAGTGAATACTCATTAGGCTAAAAATCGCTTCATCCTTTTTATAAACTCAGTTTTCAGACCTGCTTTAATTTAGTGGCTTTCAGGGAGTCGCATGATCTTTCTGCACTTATGTTGAAATGGAGGCTTTATAAATAATACTCATCCAAGCTCTCTTCCTTGACCCTAGAAACTTCACCCTACCTCAGGTAGCCAACGGTGATTAGATCATCACATTTACTTTTAAAGTTGTCATGAATATGTAGGGGGTTCGTCCATTTGTTCTTTATTTTTTCATTCTTTCCTTCTTTCTTTCTTTCATTCGTTTCTTTATTTCATTCATTCTTTCCTTCTTTCTTTCTTTTTCTTTCTTTCTTTGTTTCTCTCTGTTCCTTTCTTTCTTTCTTTCTTTCTTTCTTTCTTTCTTTCTTTCTTTCTTTCTTTCTTTCTTTCTTTCTTTCTTTCTTTCTTTCTTTCTTTCTTTCTTTCTTTCTTTCTTTCTTTCATTCCTTCTTTATTTATTTTGCTTTCTTTCTTTCTTTCTTTTGCTCTCTCTCTCTCTCTCTCTTTCTTTCTAGTCATATGTCTGTCTGCTTTTATACATTGATTAATTCCATCCTGGTTTATGTTTTTTAAAAAACAAACAAATACATTACACAAAGAGTGACTTTATTTTTCCATTAAAAATAATCTGTTTCTGAAGGCCTGGGTCGTCATGGTGACAAAGAACATCCCTACCATCTACTCCCAGCATCATAATGTAGGTTCCCATCTCTATCACAACGATGGGCCCAATTCTCTCTCTCTCTCTCTCTCTCTCTCTCTCTCTCTCTCTCGCTCTCTCTCTCTCTCTCTCTCTCTCTCTCTCTCTTTCTCACGGGAGAGAGAGAAGCATATATCCATTTAAAAGTATTGTAAAAAGTATCTTAAAAAGATTTGTTTTTATCATTAATACTTTAATACATTTAACCTTATTCATACAGGGAAGAAGTGGGTCCTTTTTTCAGTGCCCACTATTCTCAAACTATACAGGGACCGCTCCACATATTAGCAACCCAGCGCTGCCCAGTACAGCCACAGTCCTCTATACTGTTGGTCACTGGGAGCTGACCAGTACAGCCAGCATCTTTTATTGCCTGCTAGATGATGCCCATTACGAGTGGCACTGGCTGCTGAGCTAATCCACTGGAGTAACCGGTGGGTGAAATTCCTTGCTCAAGGGCACCTAGATGCTGTTTGTCTGGAGAGGGAGGAAGAGCTCACCTCTACCTATCAAGGTTTTTCTATCCAGTCATGGATTTGGACTGGTGACACTATGGTCTGTGATTTCGAGGCCGCCCATACCTCAATACATCAGAGCTGTAGTTGAGTGATTCAGACACATTCCATGATTTGAGAGTCCCTTCGAGGCTCTCCATTTGCCTGCATTCACCGGAGTGTATCAGGGCTGCAGCAGCATTGATCTGAGCTTTTTAATGAGCTCCCATGGCTGCTGAGCTCATAATGAGTCCTGTTTGTCAGGCAATGAGTCGGCTCTGGATGCTGGACGCTATCTGAGGTGAGGCAGGGTGGGTTCGGACCCACTGATATGGCCGCAATCCTTTATTTGTTCCTGGTTTTAGCTCTAGTTCAGTGTGTGCCATAAAACTGCCTTTGTCTGTATCTGCCATGTGGTGCGTGCTTTCATCCAAATTACCCAGCGGCACAATAAGTATTCACATTCGTAGCTTGAGTAACCCCGGCAGAACAAAACCCTAACCTGGCAGTGCTGGTGACTTCATCTGCCCATTGAGCCATACAGAGTATGGAACTCTCAAGCTTAGCAATGGTTTTACCACACTGTACCCATTGACCAATGTGGGGAATTGCATCCCTAACCCTTGAAGTCTTGCTGCCATGGGATACCGATTGGACTACTTTAAATGGAAGTCCTAACCCTGGCAGCATTGGTGCAATATGCCATCCACTGAGCTGTAAGGAATGATTTTAAATCAGAACTCTGATAAAATGGTAAACTCAAGATTCGAGATTCAAGATTACTTTCTCTGTCGCGAGGGAAATTTGTCTTGGACATAAAGGCTACCACATAAGAATAAATACATTAAAGTGCATAAACAGACAAATCGCGTGGCACAGAGAAGTGCGGACATAAAGTGCATTCAAATATGTGCAACACCTCCCCTCATTTCACACCCTCCTTATGTCCTGAGTTCAGGAGTTTCACCGATAAGAGGGATGAGAGATTTTTATACCTGTTCAGGTATCTTTTCCTGTATTTAGTTTGAACCCTGTAGCGTCTACCTGATGGGAGCAGTTCGTATTCTGAATACATGACATGGGAGGGGTCGGCGACAAGAGAGAGAAAGAATAGTGGTACCACCTGATGATGTATGGGTTAACAGACATCTGAGCTTACTGAGAAGGATGTGTGGCTGCAGGATGTTAACAGCAGAGCTGAAGTCTACAAACAGCAGTCTGACATAGGCCTCGGGGTTTTCAGGGTGTTGCAAAATAAAGGGTATTGTGGTTAGTATTGCTCCATCAGTGCCACAGTTGTCTTTATAAGGATCTGGCTGACCATTTATTTTTGACTTCAGCTCCCACACCATCATCTTTCCCAGGCACTTCATTACCACAGAGGTCAGGGCTACTGGTCTAAACTAGTACACATCTTGTCCAGCCTGCTTCAGGTTTTTCCGTCAGAACTCTGTTGGTCCACGTATGTCAAACTATCTTCTTGCGTCACATATCTTGTGTTGAATCTCTTCCCCTAAAACATCTCTCCTGTTCAGCAGTGTCAGCAGAGTCTTTCCTTGGTGCTGAGGAGAGGAAAGTGTGTTTTTGTAAGGCGTGTGAGATTTGTAACAGAAATGATAAGATATCTCTGATTATTTCCTTCTTGTCCCAAAGTCATCATGTTCCCCATTTAGTGATAAATGTTAAGACAAATCTCCTTTTTCTCTAATATGTGCTGTGAAAAAAAGTGTTTACTTTCAAATGTACCGCAGTAGGTTGTTAAAATATTTGGTGACACCATGCTTCATTTATTAAGCAAGCTCGGGTTTAAGATAAAAATACAAGGTTATGTTTTTAGAAATGTTAAATCAATTGCAGAGAGACTATTGGTATCTGTAGCACACCGGCATCTAACATCCTGTCTCTGCATTGAATACAGATAGCTGCCCAACGCTGCAGTGGACTTGTAAACCTGGTTCTGGGCCCAACGGGGTGAAACCAGGACTTGTTCTGTGCCTGACTCCATCCACTGGAACAAGTACAACTATCCGTGAGTTGCTTGTTATTTAATTTTTTCTGCATCAAATCCAAAATATATTCATTGCTGTTTAGCTCCTGCTGTGTAAACTAGGGTTAACTCATTAGGGCGAGGCTCTCTCTTATCCTATACACTCAGTATCCCCCGAACGATATTAACGGGATTGTTGTGGTTGGGTGATTTGTGAGTTGCCCAGCAGTATATTTTCTGAGAAACAAAGAGTGCTTTCAATCTTATTCAGCAAACATTTGGCGTTGGGGCTAGCCACGATAAGCGGCACTTGGCCGACTGCTGTGGAAACGTGACCAATGATTAGCATGCCGAGGGCAACGGAGAGCTATAATTCACCAGTGAGGTTTATAGCCTATTCTACTCAGTGTTTATAGGGTCTTTTCAATTAGAGGGCCCACTGACGGACCAGTGGCTCAACGTCTTGCCAGCATTATGCATCACTACCTTGTTACAGTGACACAAATGCTTTTCTAAAGGCCACGTGTTGCAGGTGAGGGGCCTAGTGTGAGCCTTGAAAGACAGACAGGGGGAACCAAGAGCGGCTCAGCTGGTCAACAAGCCACACCTATCCACCATTAAGCTCTGCCCATGTGTGTGTTTTTTTCTCCCCAATTACATTTGGCCAATTACCCCACTCTTCCGAGCCACCCCAGTTGCTGCACCACCCCCTCCACTGATCCGGGGAGGGCTGCAGACTACATGTGGAGTTACCAGCCGCTTCTTTTCACCTGACAGTGAGGAGTTTCACCAGGGGGACGTAGCGCATGGAAGGATTGCACTATTCACCCCAGTCCCCCTGCCCCCCAAAAAAGTGCCCTGACCGACCGGAGGAGGAGCTAGTGCAGTGACCAGGACACATACCCACATCCGGCCTCCCACCCGCAGACGCGGCCAGTTGTGTCTGTCGGGATGACCGACCAAGCCAGAGGTAACACAGGGATTCGAACCGGCGATCCCCTTATTGGTAGGCAGCAGAATAGCTACCCGGATGCCCTATGCGTGTGTTTGAGTACGGGACAGGAAGACCTGCTTTTGAACTGCAGGATGTTATGGATCATCATGGGTTAAACTGTCCGTTACTGAACGTAGGGGATTTGGTACAAACCTCATTGCAGTGAATAAAGGGAGTGTGTGAGGGTTCAGTCTGGTGGAAAGATTCACCGACAGAAGCCTTCTGCTAAACTGTGGGTGATTTATTGTGAAAAAACAAAAAAACAAAAACAAAACATCAATAATCAAACCTGGCCAGTAGTCTCAGAATTTCAAACATTAGCTCAAACCTCGGTGGACGGTCTTCAGTTCCCTCACACAGCATGTAATGAAGGCCCCAGGCGCCATGCTTCCCCGCCATGAAACACAGGCACACAGGCTAATCGGACCCGGGCAGTCCTCCTCGATGAGCCACTACTTTTTCTCCCCGCCTCCAAACCGGTTCTCAACCACAACCCACCTGCCATAGGGTTCTTTGATTGAGTGCCAGGTTTATTTATGAGCTGTTTTGGATTTTAATAAATCCTGCAAGGTATGAAAGCATGCTCCTCCCACCACATGTCCCTCCTTTAGAGAGCCTGAACTACCTCTAACATTGGACACACACACACACACACACACACACACACACACACACACACACACACACACACACACCGCTGTTTTATTGTACTTGCATATGCTGCATTTTATGTGCAAAATGTGCTATGCCTTTAACGTTTTATTGATTGATTGATTGATTGATTGATTGATTGATTAATTGATTGATCGATTGATTGATTGATTTCTCCTGCTCAAGCGAAGCTTCTCGATGATGAACATTAGGAAGGCTGCTGTTGTACAGAAAAGCTTATATATGTGTGCCAAACACATATGAGGATGGAGGACGGAGTTCTTGTAAGCGGTTCTTGATAATTAATAAAGATTGCCTTTGCAGGTGGAGAACCTGAACTCCACCTACAGATCAACTCTGTCTAGGACGTATTTGCATGCAAATTCCCTGTGTGGCATGCCAAACTTGCCGGAAGCAAAGGGAAAAAAAGAAAAGTGTGCCAAACAAACCTTCCTCGGATAAACAAAGCTAACTGCCATCGCATAGCAATGGGGATGGGCTGTTTCAAATTACTGAACAAATTACTGTATTTCATTTACAAGCGTACAAGTTAATGTTTGGAACTTAATGACTTGTCGGAATTGCTGACGTAAGAGTTGGTATATTGGGGCGCAGTGCACAGTAGAATAAAACTTATTGTGTGAGGGGGGGTTCAATATAGAGGTCAGCACAGTAAACACTGTGAGTGTGCGTGCGAGAGAGGGTGTGTATGTGTGTGTGTGTGTGTGTGTGTGTGTGTGTGATATACAATAAGGACCATGCAGAACACATTGGTCTCCTCAGCCTTGTACTGCTCTGGGACTGAAGGATGCCATATCGGCTACAGTTGGTGGGCAGCATATCAAACCGCCTGCAAGAATTCATGAATATTCCTGTATTATTTTACGAGCACATTGCTCACCTAGTAGGGGTCGAAATTGAGAGCTGGGGTGAGGAAGAAAAAAATCAATTTAGTCATTGGCTTATCGCAATTGTAAGCACATTCGTCTGACTACATGTCCTCAAAGCCTCCAGCCTGCCGTGGTGTTAAAAGCTCTGTTAGCCGTGATGGCTCAAAATTAATTGGCAGATGATGAGGCTAGTTATGATGTAATCTCTCCCTCTCTCTCTCTCTCTGTCTCTTCCTCTCTCTCTCCTACACACACACACACACACACACACACACACACACACACACACACACACACACACACACACACACAGAGCGAGCCCCCTCCCCTCTCACACTCCCATCTCTCTTTCCCCACCTCTTTCTCCGTCTTTCTCTCCCACTAACCAACATGGCCGCTAAGTCGGACGGAGCAGTAGTGTCTGTGGAAGATGACAACCCGCCCAGGAGCCTCTCGGAGCCGGGGAACCCCGGCGCTCGGCCCCGCCGCAAAACGGCGGGGAAACCCTACTCCGTGCTGGACTGCTGCTGGGTGCTCTGCGCCCTGCTCGTCTTTTTCTCCGACGGCGCGACGGACCTGTGGCTAGCCGCCGACTACTACCTGAGAGGCGACTACTGGTGGTTCGGCTTGACGCTCGTCTTCGTCGTGGTGCCGTCCGCGGTGGTCCAGGTGTTGAGTTTCAGGTGGTTCGTCTACGACTACTCGGATTTCAGCCGCGGCGACGGCGCGGCGGGCGGCAGCGGAGCGGGTGCGGTGGTGACAGGCGCGGCAGGCGGCGGAGCGTCGGCTGTGGGCGACGGCAGTTTCAGCACCAAGGGCAGCGACCAGCGCGGAGGGAGTGCGGCGGCGGCGGGCAACGCCGCCAACGTTACGCCGGTTTGCACGGCCACCGCGCCGCCTGCGACGGGACGGAGAGTCGGGGGCTCCCGGAGGTGTTGCGTCGCCTGCATGTGGGTCTTTCAGACCGTACTTCATCTGCTGCAGCTGGGCCAAGTGTGGAGGTAAGACCGCCCTGCGCGTGCTGCCGATCGGAAAAGACGGGGAACGCGTGTGTTTGGAGCGCTGGAGTGTTGCCTCTGCGCGCGCGCGTGTGTGCGCGCGCGCGTGCGTTCGCGCGCGTGGCCTTTACGTGAGTATTCTCGATACTCTTCTTAAGATACGTGTGTGTGTGTGTGTGTGTGTGTGTGTGTGTGTGTGTGTGTGTCCTAAAGACGTTGCCTTTCCTTCACTCAGAAATGGTCAACTACAGACCCGAACGGACCGGAGTCCAGCGTTGTGTAATGCAGCAAATCCACAACGCACCGAAACAAGCGTTTGTGGATCAGTAGTAGAAAGCTATGAGTTAGTCACCGATTTCAAAGGATGTCATTCATTTCTCCAGTCGTCTGCTTGCCAGACTTGTGCTACTTAACCAGGAATTAGATGCGTAATACGGTATAAAAGCAACCCCTTCCACCTCCTTTACTACACAGGTTCTGTTTCGTTTCTCTTTTTTTTCCCCGACGCTTCTCTTGTTCGTGAAGCTTTCGTGGTCACAGAACGAGTGTGGGTGCAGCGCGGCTGTTGCTTGTAGTGTTGACTATCCAGGGACAGTTATTCTACTGTTGCGTTTACTGCAGGCCAACTAAAACCAAACCGCCTTGATGTAAGGAACTACTTAAGTAGAAGGGGAGACATGAGGGGCGAGTCAACAGTACAAGTCAACCCAAAAGAGAGGTGCCCCCTTTGCCTTTGGTGTGAATGATTCCTCAAGAGAGGTCGTCGCTCGGGTCTTTCTTGCCTTAGATGTTTTGGTGGCAGCTTTGATTTACGCTGCGCTCAAAGTACTTGACTTTTTTTGTTCGCTACTTATTCCTAAATGGTCACAATTTCAGATTACCCAGCCAGAGTCATCTGAGACCTTGGCCCATCTTGGTCCTGAGGGGGGCACCCGCTGCACGTTTGGGCTGGTGTGTTTCATGCATGATCTTAAGCCAGACGATTGCAGGCATGATTCAAACAGGTTTCACCCACCCGTCCCCTCCTGTCTGCAGCTGAAGCCGTGATGCATAGTAAAAACAGCTGGAGAGATTTTTGTGGATGATGCAAGAAAACCCGCATGCCCACATCTCACCTGGTGGAAAACCCGCTGTCTTTTACACATAGCCGAGCACATCTTCAGCTGGGGGGGTGCAGCTCCCCACAGGAAAGCGTTGGATTATTTTTTATTTTCCGTGCTGCAGCCAGGGGAAGTAAGGATCAACAAAGCACAATTTCCGGCAGGCTAATATTAGTCTCTGATACTTCCCTAGCATGCCACAGGGAACAGAGAGAGATGGATGGGTGTTAGACTCAGACTTGAGTCTCGCCAGAGTTGCTAACTCCGAGTCGGTATTGTGGGGACCTACTTTGTCGGCTGGGGAAAGGGGCTGACGACTTGTAGGGGACGTGACTGTGCAAAACCGAAGACTTGCTTGAGACAACAGTGAGTTGGTCGCAGTTCTGCAACTGCACAGATGTGGGTATACTATGAACCCCACATTCATATATATAAATATATATATATATATACAGGACAAAAAGTTTTTTTCCTGTATCTGTGTTGATATTCCACTCCTCATTAGTTGAGCACTTACAACACCATTGACGGTTTCGGAAAAAAACCTTATGTATGTATGTATGTATGTATGTATGTATGTATGTATGTATGTATGTATGTATGTATATATATATATATATACACTACCGTTCAAAAGTTTGGGATCACCCAAACAATTTTGTGTTTTCCATGAAAAGTCACACTTATTCACCACCATATGTTGTGAAATGAATAGAAAATAGAGTCAAGACATTGACAAGGTTAGAAATAATTATTTGTATTTGAAATAAGATTTTTTTTACATCAAACTTTGCTTTCGTCAAAGAATCCTCCATTTGCAGCAATTACAGCATTGCAGACCTTTGGCATTCTAGCTGTTAATTTGTTGAGGTAATCTGGAGAAATTGCACCCCACGCTTCCAGAAGCAGCTCCCACAAGTTGGATTGGTTGGATGGGCACTTCTTTGAGCAGATTGAGTTTCTGGAGCATCACATTTGTGGGGTCAATTAAACGCTCAAAATGGCCAGAAAAAGAGAACTTTCATCTGAAACTCGACAGTCTATTCTTGTTCTTAGAAATGAAGGCTATTCCATGCGAGAAATTGCTAAGAAATTGAAGATTTCCTACACCGGTGTGTACTACTCCCTTCAGAGGACAGCACAAACAGGCTCTAACAGGTACTATTTAATGAAGATGCCAGTTGGGGACCTGTGAGGCGTCTGTTTCTCAAACTAGAGACTCTAATGTACTTATCTTCTTGCTCAGTTGTGCAACGCGGCCTCCCACTTCTTTTTCTACTCTGGTTAGAGCCTGTTTGTGCTGTCCTCTGAAGGGAGTAGTACACACCGGTGTAGGAAATCTTCAATTTCTTAGCAATTTCTCGCATGGAATAGCCTTCATTTCTAAGAACAAGAATAGACTGTCGAGTTTCAGATGAAAGTTCTCTTTTTCTGGCCATTTTGAGCGTTTAATTGACCCCACAAATGTGATGCTCCAGAAACTCAATCTGCTCAAAGAAGTGCCCATCCAACCAATCCAACTTGTGGGAGCTGCTTCTGGAAGCGTGGGGTGCAATTTCTCCAGATTACCTCAACAAATTAACAGCTAGAATGCCAAAGGTCTGCAATGCTGTAATTGCTGCAAATGGAGGATTCTTTGACGAAAGCAAAGTTTGATGTAAAAAAAATCTTATTTCAAATACAAATCATTATTTCTAACCTTGTCAATGTCTTGACTCTATTTTCTATTCATTTCACAACATATGGTGGTGAATAAGTGTGACTTTTCATGGAAAACACAAAATTGTTTGGGTGATCCCAAACTTTTGAACGGTAGTGTATATATATATATATATATATATATATATATATATATATATATATACATAGCTTCTTTTTTTAATGCTATATCCAGACAAAGGAAATTAGTTTTCACTCACGTGCCTGTCTGTGCCGGTAACTACACTAAGGTTTATTAAAGCCTGGCTCTGGACCCAGAAGTGGACTGCAGATAGACTGAAGTAGATCCTAAAGTATTTGTCAGGTGTTAAAGGTTATTTGCTGTTGCCAACTCCTGGCTTCGTCTCGAATACCAAAGGAAGAATTACGTATTAAAGGTAAAACTTAAAGTCACTTAGAAGCGTATGCGTGTCCCTGACTTTCCTGTAACCTTCCTTCTTCCGGGGCACATTTGCCTTGCGACGTGTACCTGTCTGTCTGCCAGTCTATCGCTCCGCCGGTCTGTTGGTTTATCTATGTCTCCAGCCGTCCGTCTATTTGTCAGACCGTCTGCCTCTGTCGTTCTGCTTAAGTAGCCGGCTGACTGTTTGCCCGGCTGTTTGGTCGGCTGTGCTGGGGCGACCCTTTTGAAACGCTCGCAGGTCGAAAAGAAGGGGTGTCGCGCAGTGCTTAGAGGGATTTTCCGGGGATGGGAGCGCATTTTCTGCTTCGTAAACCTCCGGCACACTACTGCTAATGAAACTCGTTTCTGCAGGAGTGCCTCTGCCTGCATTGTGTGGGTGCTCGTTGTCGGTTCTCTGTTCGACGGGAAGGAAGAAAACAAGTTTTGTGCCCACACCTGCATATTGCAACAACACGGCTCCCATTGACACCGAAGGGC
>NC_079212.1:38375597-38440597 GCF_029633865.1 Lampris incognitus
ATAAACAATCAATAAGCATTTTTTACAAGCCCCAAAAAAAAAATCATCCACCGACAACTCAAAAAATAAAAAACAGGTAAGACCTCTTCTATCCAAGTTCTTTAGAAAAGACCAGCTCATCTTTTATGGTGGAACACAGCAGCCCTTTATAACACCACAAGGTTGTGAATGTGACCAGGTCTTTCATTGCCTTGTAGTAATTGAAGTCTACTTTTATCCTGGCCTTGACCATCCTGCAGAACAACAGTTCAACATGACATTCTATACATTCTTTAATTCTCTTTTTACGGCTCACATAGATAGCCATCTTTGCCTGCCCTGAAATAAAATTTAAGAGTTGACATTTAAATTTTACACGTTGACTATATTTGAAACCAAAATGAAATTCTGTTTGCAGAAACTTTCCCCAGATGATCTAAATAAGCGGTCTAGTAGCAGGAACAGGGGTGTAAGCCTCACACATTCTGAAAAGCAATGAAACACTGTTTCTCTCTGGGCACAATAGGGACAGTTGTCATTCACATTAGGGTCTAGCACAGAAACAAAAGCATTGACCGCCACTATGCCATGCAAGACCCTCCACTGCAGATCACCAGCTTTTTTAATTAACGGTGGTTTGTATAAGCCCCTCCAGACTGGCTTCACATTCTCCCCCAAGCCAGCTGGCCCTCCAGGGTGTATCAGTCCGACCACTCAGTTTATCTTTATTCAAGACTTTACAAGCATATTATACATGGTCTTACCTTTAAGTACATTCAGCCTTTCATTAAGAGCATTTCCCAAATCCAAAAGTGGCCCCATACAATTTTTCAGATCAGGAACAACCTTTAAAACAGGAAATGGATCCTCACAATTGGGATGAGTAGAACCACTGCAGTACGATGTCAAAAGCCCCCGTTCTACTGCTGTGAGCTGACCGTTCCACTTAAGTAGTACCCGACTAAGGAGGCGCGTAGATTTCACTCCAGGTGAGATGCTAGAGTGGCAGCGTTGTCAAGATTGGGCCCAGCCAGCTCCACCACCTGACCCAATGTGACGACCTTTGCCTGGCAGAACAGCTTTGATACCGTGGGTCCAAAGTTGCAGAACGTGTCCATACGCCCACCATACACCACCGGCTCTTTTAGAAGCCAGCTCAGAGAGTCAGAACAGCCCATTCTCTCCTTCTTAAACATATTCCACACTCTCATGAGCCCACGATAAAATCCAGGCAATCCGTTGAGGTCTGAGTTCTTAATAGCCATTAGGAACAAGGGCAGGTCTATTCCGAGTCCACAACACCGTCGAAGTATTGCACAGGCTGCTGGTCACCACACTAGATCTCTAGGCCCAGTGAGCAATCTTTGAATGAACTGGAGGCGGAAGGCTGCACCCCTGCTGGCCAGATGGACTAGCCCTTGACCCCCCTCATCTTTAGGAAGGTACAGCACACTCTGAGGAATCGAGTGCAAGTTGTCCCAGAAAAAGTTCACCAGCACAGCCTGAATCTTGGCCAGGAGGTTGGTTGGAGGATCAACGCATGTTAATCGATGCCATAGCGTTGATGACACCAGGTTGTTGATTACTAACATGCGCCCCCTATACGACAGTTGTGGTAGAATCCATTTCCACTTCCTAAGACGCCCTTCAACTTTTTCCAAGACATTCTCCCAATTCTTATTTGAGAAGGTGTCATTCCCCACAAACACTCCAGATATTTCATCCCTCCCCTTTTCCATGTCAATCCCCCAGGTAACATGAGTTTACTGTTCAGTCCCTCTCCTACCATCAGTGCCTCAATTTTTCCCCAGTTTACCCTAGCCGATGATATCTGACCAAACTTGATAACATTTTTTACTAAGACATCAATATCTCTTTGGTCCTTTACAAAACAGCTACATCATCGGCATAGGCAGAGAGCTTAAAAGTTGTGCGCAACCAGCAAAAGCAACTCCAGACAACTCACACCTCAATTTATGCAACAGGGGCTCAATGGCCAGGGAGTACAACATTCCAGACAAAGAACATCCCTGCCTGATTCCCCTTTGAACCTTAAAAGGAGCACTCAAACCACCGTTAATTTTAAGTACACTCTCAATGTCACTGTACAAAACCTTGATCGTAGCTATAAAACCTGGGCTGAGACCGAAAGCTTTCATGGTTTGCCACAAGTGCTGGTGTTCAACCCGGTCAAAGCCTTTTCCTGATCTATGGAAATAAGACCAGTTTCAACCCCCAATGAACTAGAGATGTCCAAAACGTCCCTAATTAATGCAATGTTGTCAGTGATCAGCCTACCGGGCACACAGTAAGTCTGGTCAACATGGATGACCTCCTTCATCACCTTTCTCAGTCTGTTTGCTAGCACCTTAGAAAAGATCTTGTAATCGGTGCAGAGCAAGGACACTGGCCGCCAGTTCTTAATGTCCTGCAGATCCCCTTTCTTCGGCAAGAGAGTAATGACGGCCCTTCTGCAACTCTGAGGCAATCGCCCCTCAGTTGCACTATTCCTCAGTACAGTCAACAAATCCCCTCCGAGCACCGGCCAAAAAGACTTATAGAAGTCAACAGGTAACCCGTCTATACCAGGTGCCTTGCCACTTCCAGACTTTGCAGGGCGTCATGGAGTTCTTCAGGGGACAGTTGAGCCTCGAGGTCTGTATTGAGCGCTACCTCAACCCTTTTTAGCCCATGATAGAATGACTCAGCCCCAGCACATCCTGCCTGAGTTCGCTCTTATAGAGGTCACTGTAGAACCCTGCTGCGTATTTCAGAATTCCATAAAAATCTGACAGCTGCACACCAGTGTTAGTACGCAGAGAGTGAATGGTTTTTCTCTGCCCATTCTTGCGCTCTAGACTAAAGAAAAAGTGAGAAGGAGCATCCATATGTGTGGCGTTCAGAAAGCGCGAGCGGACCAGTGCCCCCTGTGCTGTAATACCCAGCAGGCTAGCCAAAGCAGACTTTCTGGATTTGAGAGCTTCTACATGGCCTCTGTCTCCTGTGGAATCTGCCAAATTCTGTAGTTCCACCATTTCATCCTCTAGATCTCTCATAGATCTGGCTATGTCTCTGGTGACATTGCGAGTGTACTGCTGGCAAAACTGCTTTATCTGACACTTGCCAATGTCCCACCATTGCTGCAGAGAAATAAATTCAGACCTTCGGCTCCTATATTGGCCCCAGAAAAACTTAAAAGCATCTCTAAAGTTGTTATCATTTAGGAGGCCTGTGTTAAAATGCCAGAAAGCACTATTTGTTTTAACACTTCGTATGAAACCGAGCACTGTACAAGAGAGTGGTCAGAGAAACAAACTGGAAGCATGTTACATTGTTTAAACACATTAAAATGATGTTTAAAACAATAAAACCGATCAAGCCGTGCCATGGATAGTGCGTTATCTTTTAGATGTGTCCATGTATACTGCCTCTGGGTCCCATAAAAAGCTCTCCAAACATCTGTCAGTTCACACGAATTAACCAAGCGTGTGAGCCGACTAAGAGATGCAGGATGTGGTTCCTGATGGTTCGTGTCCAACTTGCAATTCTCTGTACAGTTAAAGTCCCCTCCCAGAAATAAATACTCCTCACTGTCACATTTACTAATAACATCAGATAACACATCCAGAAAAACTACTCTTTCAGGGCCAAGGGTTGGACCATAAACATTTATAAAAACCAGTGTTGCGTTGTCATACTGCGCCCTTACTTTCAGTAGCCGGCCTTCGACTACTTCCTCTACCTCAAGGGAGCATGGCAAAAAATCTCTTGAGAAAAGAATCCCGACCCCACCACTAATATTGGATTTATGACTGAGAATCAATTTTCCAGTCCAATCCCTCTTCCATTCAGTTTCATTATCTGCTGTGCTATGTGTTTCTTGCACAAGCAAGACATCTATTTTCTTCAGCTCAACCAGTTTAAACACAGCAGCTCTTTTCATGTCATCCCTTGCTCCATTCAGATTTAAGTGCCTAATTGTATATTACACATGAGGAGAGTGGGGCTGAACTGTGCCAGAAACAAGCGTACACTGACCAAAAAGATAACAATACCCAAACGTGTCTTAATCATCATCATGAAGTTGCAGTTTTACCTTCTGTACAAGTTTTTTCAGTCTGAAGACTTCCTGCTCAGTGAATGTGTTCACCTCAAGTCCCCTGTGTTTTTCATAAAGCATTTAACTGATTCAATAAAAAGCTGCAAGTCTGGAAAATAATTTTCCACCTTGACCGCCCTCAAACCCTTGGTAACCTGCAAAAACTTCCTGATCTTCAGAAAGGCATAGCTGCCTTCTGTGTCCACCTGTGTACGAGGAGAGGAACCTAACTCACACTCACTTTCGTCTGTGTTCTCATCAGACAAGAGGAGGATGGCTTTTTATCTTTTGAAGCCCTCTTCACTTTTAAATTTTCCTGTCTACCTTCAGACGGCTTCCTTTTAATTGACTTTTTTGATTTTATTCATCGTCCAACATAATCTCTGCCTCTTCTTCGAGTACAGACTCTGCCACTCTAACAGCAGTCTGCTGTATTTGCGTCCTCCGACCACCACTCGTATCTGGCCCAGCCAATTTGCTATGATCCCTGGTCTCGCTGTTTTCCTCTTCCGTTTCATTCCGTTCAACCTCCCCTGCCTGTTCATCCTGGCCATCAGCTGTGACCTGCCCAAGTTCTGTCACCTTCTCAGTGTGCTCAACGGTTTTAATATGCTCAGCCTGTACACCTCCTTCTCCTGCCTGCTCAGTCCATCCATTTTCCTCATGTTCCCCAGCCTCGGTCTTTTTCTGTGTCACCACCTGGTCTGTTTCTCCCACCCCTCGCTCCCCAGCCTTCTGTCTGCCCTGTGCCGACTCGGCCGCGCCGTCTCCAGCCGGAGATGCGCCGCTCGCGGCGGCATCGGTGGACGAAGGCGGCCCTTGAGGCTCAGATCTACCCTCACTCCTTTCGGGACAAGACCGTACTAAATGCCACCTCTGACCCACAGCCAAAACATTTCATCATACCAGAAGTAACAAATACAATATAATCAAAGTCATCAATCCTGAATTTCAGCTTCAGATCCAAATCTCTGCATTATTTTATAAATCATGAAACCTTGCCTCCTATGGGACACAACGTGTTTCAAGTGAGGAGACTGGCAACCGGAGGAGACCATTTTTATGGAGGACACTAGTTGTCCGTATCTTGCAAGCTCCTTCTCAAAAGCTGCATTTCTCATGAACGGGGGAGCATTGGAAATGGTGATTCTCTTGGCTGGGTTAACCAGCGGCAGAACGGGAGTCAACATGTCCCTAATCACCACACCACTTTCCACCACCTGGTTGACCTTATCAATACTGTCCAGAAACATGACTACTGCACCGTTCATTCTGGACGCCGATTGATGCTTCCATAGCCCACATGCTCACCTACCGCGAGGCAGCACTCCTCCACCGAGCATTTGACCACCGGAGCCACTTTAATCGCGTGCCGGCGTGTCAATTTTTCGAACGCCGTTCCTCCACCTCCCACAGCGGCCATATTGCCCCGCCGGGCCGGTGGCAGCGCTACCGAAAATAAACAACTCCGCTTAAACCTACCACCGAGAAAACGAACTAAAAACTAAACAACAACAAACCCACAGAAAGCACGTGAAAGGGACTAGACAAAAAAAGTCCAAAATTCAGAAACTCACTCACACCGAAACAACACGCTGCTGCTCCGTACACTCACTCGCACATCCGCTCAGAGAGAGAGAGAGAGAGAGAGAGAGAGAGAGAGAGAGAGAGAGAGAGAGAGAGAGAGAGAGAGAGAGAGAGAGAGAGAGAGAGAGAGAGAGAGGTACAGAGAGGGAGAAAAATAGATGTCTGAATGACAGTCAAAATACTTCTTTTGAGAATCCATTATAATTGAGTCTCTATTTGTGAAGTTTTTTTAATCTTTGTGTTTATGGGTGAATGTGATTATTTGCCTGTGTGTGTGTGTGTGTGTGTGTGTGTGTGTGTGTGTGTGTGTGTGTGTGTGTGTGTGTGTGAGCAGACAGGAATTCAGAGGTCTTGACTGAATATAATTTCCGCAGATATTAGATTTTTTTTTTTATTTAAGAAAGACAGAGAGAGGAGGGTGAGCTGGGAAAAGAGAAGGAAAGAAAGATGAATGGGGGTTAATTGAAAAAAAACAGTGAGAGAGGAGAGAGGGCATAGATGTTGACTTTTGGGTTTTAACGACAAATCGGCAATTGAAAAAAAGCAGAGAGAGAGGAAGAGAGAGAGAGAGAATGGCAGAGACAGGATGGAAAACATAGCAAGCAGAGAGGGGAGGAGAAGGATGGAGAAGGATGGAAAAGGAGGAGAGGGCAGGAAACAAAGCAAGTGAGGGTGAGTCGAGGGAGAACGTGAGCGAGAGAAACTAAGCGAGTGAGCAGGGATTAGTGAGAGGAGGGAGAGTGTGATTGAGTGGGGCAGAGATAGAGAGATGAAGAAAAAAGGCGAGAAAGACAGTGTCCATGTGGAAAGAGAGAGAGAGAGAGAGAGAGAGAGAGAGAGAGAGAGAGAGAGAGAGAGAGAGAGAGAGAGAGAGAGAGAGAGAGAGAGAGAGAGAGAGAGAGAGATAAGGAGAGAATGAGGGAAATTAAAGAGAGGATCTCATTGCTGAGGATTTAACTTCTTCAACTAATTGTAGTACTTAATGCATTCATCTTTCTCTCTCTCTCTCTCTCTCTCTCTCTCTGTCTCTCCCGGTAATACTCATTTCCACTGCTAAACATGCCTTACTCTGCAGATCCTGTTATCATCCAAAACAATAAACCTTTAGGGGGACTCATCCCCCTAGCCTACTGCAGCACCAGTGGATGTGTGTAACCAGCCTACCCTGTCTGGGTGAAGGTGTGTCAACTGGTTAAATCATCCTGAAAGGGGTAGAGACAGGGGGGAGGAGATGAGTCAGGTGAGTGATAGACTAATGAATGAATGACTGATTGATATAAATTTACTAATTGGCTTATTTTCAAGAGTTTATGGATACAGGACTGCTGCTGGACAGCTCTTCTTATGGGGAAACTGAACACGAGCATCGGACATGGTCCAACTTCGATCACGTATTTGAAGTGAAAGGGAAAGTGCAAGTTAAAAGTTGCTGCCCAAAATGTCCAATATTATCAGTGGTCAGTCGCTTTGCTGAGGTTCTTCCTGGTCCAACTTATGGGAATGAAGAGTTTGTACTTAAATTAACCATCGACCAACTACCTGGCCAGTGCTACTGAGAAGTCCAAGATAATGGAAATCATGTACACTGAGGCACTGGAGGGGGCGGGTTGTTTGCTGTTGGGGGGGGGGGGGGTTTGCTGTTGAAGGGACAGGTTTTTTTCTCCCCAATTGTATCCGGCCAATTACCCTGCTCTCTGAGCTGTCCCGGTCACTGCTCCACCCCCTCTGCTGATCCGGGAAGGGCTTCAGACTACCGCATGCCTCCTCCGATACATGTGGAGTCGCCAGCTGCTTCTTTTCACCTGACAGTGATGAGTTTTCACCAGTGAAATGGAGCGGGGGGGAGGAACAGACGCCCCGACCGACCAGAGGAGGCGCTAGCCCAGCGACCAGGACACATACCCACATCCGGCTTCCCACTCGCAGACACGGCTAATTGTGTCTGTAGAGATGTCCGACCAAGCCAGAGGTAACACAGGGATTCGAACCGGTAATCCCTGTGTTGGTAGGCAACGGAATAGACCGCTACGCTACCCGGACGCCGATGGGAGAGGTTTAAGGACGCCATTGTAAAGCTCCGTCTGGCAGTGGTCCAATGTCCAAAATCTCCAAAATGAAGTCAGTGAGTAAAATTATATCATAACCGGTATGCACAACGGCAAAACAGGCAGAATGACAGTCGGATAAGTGGAGAGACTAATGGTCAGCTAGACTGGTGAATTAACCAGCACACAGAGACGAACACGACCGACAGACACACTTGAAATTAGGCAAACAGATGGACAGACAAGGCAGAGAGACACGTGTTGATAGTAGCATTGTTCACACTGTCATTTTCTCCCCCGCCTCCCTTTCCCCTCATTTTCTCCTCACGCCTGTTCAAATCATCTGCCCCTCTTCATCCCTCATCTCCTCACCTCCTCCCTACTCTTCTCCAAATCACGCCTTCCTCTAATGTCATCAACTTTTCTCAACTCTTTTCCCTTCTCTTCTCCGCTCTTCCCTCCATTGTCTCCTCTCCTCGTTTCTTGTCCCTTCTCACACAGGGACGTTTGAGCCATTTTTATTTTCCTTGTATTTTCTTGATTTTGTTGTTTTTGACATTGTCCCCCTCGGTTCTGTGCTGGGAATTTGCACCAAACTAAAAGACAATTTTTGATTTTATTGTGTGTGTGTATGTGTGTGTGTGTGTGTGTGTATGTGTGTGTGTGTGTGTGTGTGTGTGTGTGTGTGTGTGTGTGTGTGTGTGTGTGTGTGTGTGTGTGTGCATGCGCACACGTATAGGTAAGCCCATTAGCACACAAACAGATGAAGACAGGTTTACATACACAAATGCATGCAAATATCCATCCTTACGCTGCATACAGACTCAAACAAATGAATGCACAGCTGATCACATAAACCCACTGATCCAAACAACATACTAAGAGCACACAACATAAGAGCACACTACATAAGAGCACACTACATATTACTACATAATTTGCATTGCAACTAATTTGATTCCTGTTGCTGCAGAGTGTAAAGATAGAGTTGATTATTTGTGCTAAAACTAATTGTTTAAGTTTGTAATGAAACTGTCTTGTTAACCAGTTTATGGTCAGCACATTATCAATTTAAAACAAAACTCCTTAAAATTAGAAATCAAGTAGAGGCATCAGAAAAAGAAAAACAACTTGAAATAGAATAAATACAAAATGTTGAATGAAATCGATTTAAATCTAGGTTAGAGGTTGATTAGTGAATCAAATCTAAATGATATTAGATTTAAAAAGTTAGGTGAGGAAAAAGTTGGATGAAAGCAATCATAAACTGTTTGTTAAACCACAGAAAATGGCACTTGTGTTTTTAATAAACGGGTATTTACTTAATTATATATATTATATATAATCTTCGGAAACCATCAATGGTGTTGATAAGAGTGCTCAACAAATGAGGAGTGGAATATTGAGATTAGGAAAAATTAGGAAAAAGGAATTAGGAAATTAGGAAGATTGAGATTAATTGAGATTAGGAAAAAGAAAGAGTGGGAAAATTTTTTAATTCATAGCAGAACAAGCCAGTTTGATGCGAAACAGGCTTGTTCTGCTATGAATTAAAGTATTTTCCCTACATCTATTGTTATATATTTTTTATTGTAATTAATAATAACAATTAAAATGTAAATAGTATAATTAAAATAATAAATAATAAAAATATTATGAATAATGAATAATAATAAATGAGGATCTAGTAAATGGGGATCCAGAAAATAGTTAAATAGAGTACAGGATATGACGTTACACCTCCTGTATTAACTCCACAGCAGGCATTCATATACAAGATCAATTCAGAAATCGGTCTAATAATCAATCCATGTTTTGACCCACTGTTACTAACCTGTTCATGTTTACGATAGAGGACATCAGGCAGGGTGCAGTGGCTCATCCCACAGACTCCACTCGCTCATCACTGTTAGGAAGACGGATTATGATTTAAACATGTGAATGGTTGAAAATAAAGAGCTTATACAACCAAACCAGCCGTCTCTGAAAGTCGGTTTTTAAGCAGAATTTCATTGGAGCTGCCGTTAAACCTTTTTTAACCACCCGGATAAATCCCTGAGATTGCTTAATTACACAAACGCTTTGGCGCCGTGTTTGACAGATTGAGAATAGGACGTGAACCCTTACAAGCCATTACATCAACCGTTTTGGGGTTTTTCTGTAGATAATTTTCCTCTGCTAAAGTGCAGTTACTTTCCACCATTTGCCTGTGGAAGTTGTTCGGTTAACACATTTTTTTCACTCTTTTTCCTCCATATTTGGCATGTCCAATTATCTTGTTCCACTGGGTAACGCCATTTGCAGGATCCCTGTGGTGGATGGGGGGGGGGGGCATTAGGCTCGTCATGCAGCCTCTGATACATGTAAAGCCAGCCAACCCCGCTTCTTTTCACTGGCAGGTTTCTCCAGGGGAACATCACATGGGGAGACCTACAGGTATGCCATTTACCCCAGATCCACCTGCTGCTGTAGAGGAGCCCCACCACCTGTGGCACTGGCAAACAGAATACTCTTGGTGGCTCCCCACCCAGGAGCACTGCCAGTTGTACTCCTTGAAACGTCCAGTCGAGCTGGAGGCAACACAGGGAATTTAACTAAGAACCTCACTTTTGGGACGCTAACGCGATTGTCTGCTTTGCCAAGTGGCACTCATGCAGGTCACTTAAGTGTCTTCCCCCGTCTGTATTAAATAGTGACACTGGGGCATATTCTGAGCCTCGATCCTACACGATGTCAAGCATCCCTCCTCCAGCAGACAGCATCGCGGCTTCCTACTGGTAGTAGAACGGCGATACAAACACACCCGCAACGTTCTCATAAATGTCCAAGCATGCCGGAAACCTTTCTTATGGACTCTCAGCATTACAACTTAGCAACCCATGCTTGTATTAATGTTATATTTTCTATCCCGTTAACTTTCTTAACAGTGTTTATGGGGTTGAGCCTATGTGTGCTGGCGTACTGATCACTGGGGTTATCATGTGTGCAATGGCAAAGCAACCAGGGTGGCATGGGGTGAAAAAAGTACTTCCATCCTAATTGCCACCCCATTTTCCAACCCAGGTATACAGACTGCCAACTGATAAAAAAATAAAATAAAATTGTTAATTTTGAATTTTTACAATATCTTTTTCTGACTTCAATAGAAACTCCCCTTAAAACTCTACCCCAGTCTGCTGGTCATTTCTGGTTGTGCCTCAGATCTACACAGCATGCACAATGGATTGTCATGTTGTTTGAACTGGACCCTAATACAGCTTGGAGTATCTCAGAGTAAATTATCTTTGTGTAACAACCTGGAATCACTTAAAATCTATTTCCATTTCAATAATTCAGTAACAAAACCATTTTAATTTGGAAAGGGTTGTTTTAAAGGACGCAGCACGGTGGCCCAGTGGTTAACACGGTTGCCTCAGAGCAAGAAGGTCCTGGGTTCGAGCCCCGGAGTAGTCCAAACTTGGAGGGTCGCCCCGGGTCGTCCTCTGTGTGAAGTTTGCATGTTCTCCCCATGTCTGAGTGGGTTTCCTCCGGGGGTCCGGTTTCCTCCCACATTCCAAAGACATGTAGGTCAGGTGAATCGGCCATACTAAATTGCCCCTAGGTATGAACGTGTGTGTGTGTGTGGGGGGGGGGGGGGGCTTGTGTGATGGCCTGGCATCCTGTCCAAGGTATCCCCCCGCCTGCAACCCAATGACTGCTGGGATAGGCTCCAGCATCCCCGCGATCCTGTGAGCAGGATAAGCGGTTCGGATAATGGATGGATATTTTAAAGGAGGTCAAACACTTATCATCTGTATGATTACTGATAACTTACACCAGTGCTCATATAGGTAATAAAAAGCCAATAAGCACAAGAAGACATAAAGGTTGCTTGATGGTACAGTATGAAGCCTGGGCCTGTATGGTTCTAAGATATGATGCGTTTATGCTTATCAAAATGCACTTCCCCTAATGTACTTTTGTCAAACCATTCGAAGCGCATATAGAAAATAGTTTTGATGCTTTATTCTGCACACAGTTGTGGTTGGTGTAAATAAGGGTGCACCCTTAAATGTCATCTTCTTAAATCTATAGAGTTGCTACTGCATGTGTGCCCCTTCCCTGTCGGTCATTTTGTTGAGTTTGGTCCATAAGGTGTCAGGAATGCTACAGAGTGATTTCAAGTATCGGGAAACCACCCCCTCCCCCCGCTCTCGTCCGACTCCTGACTCAACAAGGTCATGCAAGTGTAGACTAAGACTGGCGTTTGCATCTGTAAAATGCAAAGCGTAGTGGTGGCAAACGTACAAATTCTCTGAAAATCGTGTGTCTGTGCTGTTAAGGCTGCTTGTCTAGGTGGAGGAGGTGTGCTCGCAAGGAAATCAAACTGGTAAATGCCCCAAATTCGTAAGTGTGCCTCACCCCACGGTGAACTTTTCAGCTCCCCAAATCATTTTTGCTGTTTTCACACTGTTGAAAATTATGTCCTGTTATTTGGCAAAAAAAAAAAAAAATCCAGGATTTGGATCACTTTTTTTCTTTTTGTGTTACCCAGTAGTTGTTGGTGTTACTGAACCCCCTCTGAGACAAGACATTCAAAGGCAAACAATGGCCTTTCTTACTCCTCCTTTTCTCCTCTTTTCTGTTCCACTCCATTCTCTTCCCCTGACAAAAAGTCCTGCGTCAAACAATAGCCGGTAGGGAGTTAGCTCTCCCTCCGCCCTCCTGTGAGTCGACCAATTAAGATGGAGAGAGCGGGATTTGGGTTAGAGTGAGGAGAGGGGGGCGAAGAGGACGGAAAGAGAGAGGAGATTTATACTAGATGAGAGCAGGACAGAGATGGAGATGAGACAAAGCGATAGAGGTGAGAATGATAGAAAGTTAGATAGGACAAGGAGTGCAGAGAAACAGGCCGAAAGGTCCAGAGAAGGACAGAGGAGGATGAGGGAGCCAATAAAGGACCCAGTTAAGATGGATGAGAGGGGGGAGACACGTAAGGACTGGAGTAAGTCAGAAGCCATGTTTCCATCCAAATGTTGGTCAAATTTCAAGTGAATCTGAAAGAGTGAATTAGTATTTTTTTTTACCAGTTAGTGTTATGCAAATAAACAGCTTCCCTGTGCACAGGGTGCGAGTAAGATTAGCATTGCATCATCGAAAGAGCATCAATAATTGTTGTTTAGCAACAACGGCTAGCATAACAGCTAATAAGTGCTAGCTGCCAGAGGAGAGAAACTGACAGTGTTCAAGACTTACTTTTTCCGCTAGAGGAGTTATTGTTGTAAATTTATGTAAGCTGGACCCAGAGTTGGGCGAGATACTTTGAAAAAGTATTTATTGCCTGAATACCAAATACACTGTCCTGAATGTAATCAGAAACGTTTTCAGTTACAATATTCAAAAAAGAGTAACTTATTCAGATTACATTAGAATACCTCTTAAATGTGAACAGCTGTACGGCATCATTAATACCATTTATGACATGTTATTGGTATCTCCATGCCTTTATATCAATATGTGTTTTGTAGAGTGCAACAGTAATATGCCAGTTAGTGTTGCGCTCTTATAATGTGTGGTGCACGCAGGGAGAGATGTGTATATATTGATTTGAAAATTGTTAATAGTTTCTTAAAATATTGTGATTATTTTTACATTGAAGGACAGTTAGTGCCAGGGTATATCTGATGGGTAGGCATTTAAATTTCAGGTAATCTCACCTTGTGATGACTATTATTATTATTCTGTTGTTATTGTTAGAGTATTATGATACAATGGAGAGAAAGGAGGAGGATAACAGGGAAGTGATGAGAAATGATGATGAGGGTGGAGAGAGTGAAAGATAAACATGGGTGAAGAGGAAGAAAGACGGGGAGAGACACAAGGAGCGAGGAGGTGAGAGAGGGAACGTGATGAAGAGTGAGAGAGGAGGTGAAAGAGAGGAGAGGAAGGTTAGGTGGGGGAGAGAGACAGGAGCAAGAGGATGGCATAGATGATGACTATGACAGGGAATGACATAACTACCTGGTTTCCCATAATCCCTTGCAGCAGGGTAAGTACCCAGAGAGCAGCTGAAGACACACGGCCAATACGAGTTTAGCTTTACAAAGAAGATCATTCAACCATCTAATGTCTTCAGTTCACACATTTAGGGCAAAAGAGGGAGAGTCCCAGACTGATAAATCTGTAAACCTCATCAATACCAGCTCTCGAATGCCACAAAAAGGTGAATCAGTTCATCTGGACACAACATTTACTGAGAGAAACGTTTCATCACTCATCTAAGTGACCTCTGTAGTCTCAACTGACTGCAGGTATCCCCACCCTTATAAACAACACAGTGGCATAACGACCAAAAACAATGATCGGTTTCATATGCAAATTGCTGTGACCATTAACTAGAGTTACAATGGCCATGTGTGCTATTCACATAGGATTTGGGAATGGTTGCAATCACAGCATTGTAAAAATTGTGACAGATGTACTCTTAGGGTGGACCGACCAATTTCTGGCACAGTGTGTTTTGGGGTTTGAAAGCAACTGAGATGCGGTGTTTGGAAAATACACATCTCAACTGTTCCGACACTCCCTCCACATACAGAATCCCCACTGGTTTACGCTTAGGCAGCTGTTGTCCTTCTCCTCTCTTCAGTCGGCTGCTGCACTGTTTGGGCGTCTTCCTGGCTTTGACAAACTTAACCAGGGCATGTTTAATGTAGGATTTCTCCCCTTCCCCGGCCGCTGTGTCGGTGGGGACGTTTTCAGCTCAGCGGTACAGCATCTTGATGACTCCTAGTTTGTGCTCCAGTGGATGATGTGAGACAAACCTTAAGTGCTGATCAGTACGTGTTGGTTTACTGGTTCAACTTGCTGTAATTTTCTACCTGGATTATTGAGCATGCATAAGGACAGATCTCAAATGGTTTCAAATGCTGGAGCAGTGAGCTCCTGAATGAGATGCTCTGTGGTTCAAATCATGCTAGAAAACTGAGAACCAAAGAGACATTGGCTATTAGTGGTGCCCTTGGCTCAAACTTCCCCTAGTGGCCAACGGTAGAAGATTGTGGTATTATTGGGCTGCTGCCAGTGGCCAGCTGGACAGTGTTCAGAAAGGACAAATTGGAACCCCTGACAATAAAAATCAATAATTCTACATTGTAAGTATGAATATCGTTTTTTTTGTCTTTATATACTCATATTTTCACATGACTTTAAAGATTAATGATTTCAAAGATAGGTGGGGCAGGTACTGCTTCATTCACCTGTAATTATCCTATGCCACAATTTTATCTTTAAGTCTTCTTCCTTTTGGAATCCACACTATCCATTTGCATGATTCCTGAAATTTAATCCAGGAACCTTTCTAATATCCGTAGAGTTGAAGCAGGTGTCATCCATCCTGTATTTGATCATCGGTCTTACAGAGGTAGCCACAGCAGCATGTAGGGTTCCTGTCCTGTTTTCATATGTTTTACTAAAGAACATCAAACGGCTTCATCCCTTCCCTTGTCCTTCTATACACCCAACCTTGCTTCGTTGTAACTGTGTAGGTTTGCCATAGTGGCTGAAAGAGCAGTGCATTATGGGAATTCACGCCATGGTTAGAAATGCTCTTTGTTCAGCCAGATCGCTTGACTAAAGTACCTGATGTATTGGTAACATAAGAACATGTGCTCTCTCTCTCTCTCTCTCTCTCTCTCTCTCTCTCTCTCTCTCTCTCTCTCTCTCTCTCTCTCTCTCTCTCTCTCTCTCTCTCTCTCGCTCTCTCTCTGTCCTCAGTGGGTATGTATTTGTCATATAGTGTCACACAGCAGCTCTTGGCATCTATAATGCATAGTGTTTTCTTAGATACTGCTGGGAGAGCCCATCTCTGTCTCCTACACACACACACACATACACGCACACAGAAATGGTTCACTCACAACAAATGGGATTTAGATTTTTTTTTTTTTGCACCCATGATAATCATGATAACCCATGATTAGATATATGTTGTGAAGGAGCCTCATAGCTCCTTTCAGTGAGCACACACATGGCCAACATTGGCAGAAGGAAAGATCAGATCACTGGAACACAAGCCAATGCAATTTCAATATTTGTATACATCACTTATACATCATTGGTGCTGTGCCCTCACAGGGTACTGATGGTAATGATGCACCTGTTGGGGAACACAGGAAAAGATGGAGGAGAGGAGGGGTACAAGCGAAACAGAAAAGAGAGAAGAGACAACTGAAGAAGAAAGACTTTAGAGTGGCCACAATCAATGTTGGGACAATGACAAGCAGATGGAGAGAAATAGCAGACATGATGAACAGGAGACGAATACAAGTTTATTAAAACAAGGACCATGCACAAAAACATTGATATCAAAATGAGAGGACATGATTTATGCCAGATTTATCTCTTAGCTATTTTCCATCAGCAGTGATGTGTGTTCAGGAGACAAAATGGAAAGGAAGCAAGGCAAGAGAGATTGGAGGAGATTATAAAATATACTACCATGGGACAGACAGTAAAGTACTGTCAAAAGATGAGGATATTTTACAGAGATGGAGGAATTATTTCAAGCATCTAATGAATGAAGAGAATATCAGGGAAAGAAGGACAGATGAACACCAAGGAATGAAGAGGACATGGAAAGATTACAAGGAATGAGGTGATAAAAGTGTTGCAATGAATGAAAAATTGAGAAGCTGTGGGACTGGACAGTATACCAGCAGAAGTCTGGAAATGCTTCGGCAATACCTGCATAAAGTTTCTGACTAGACTCCTCAACCACATAATACAGACTAGGAAAATGCCAAATGAGTGGAGAAAGAGCATATTGGTACCAATACCAGCAAAGGTGATGCTCAAGGTTGCAACAACTACAGAGGGATAAAATCGATGGGACGTACAACAAATTTATGGGAGAGAGTGATTGAAGTGAGACTTAGGAAGGAATCAGAATCAGAAACACTTTGTCATTTTATTTCATGCACTTGCACACATGAAACGAAACAAAACATTGTTTTCTCCAGCCCACAGTAGTGCAACACAAAGACAAAAACACATATCCAAAAACTACAAGAACTACAAGAGCACATATATCCAAACTAACACATATATCTAAACTAAAAAAAAAAAAAACCCCTGCCCAGGAGAACAAATGCCAGCCAGAATGACTGCTGGAACTGCCGGTCTGTATGGGCAAGCAGGTAGCTTAGCCTGCCCCGCTTCCACATCCTGTCAGACCGCCTTTCTGTGTTTTCTCTTCGGGCACAGCTCCAGTCAGGGTTGTGGTCCTTGGACCTACAGCAAACAGCAGGCCAAGCTCCCTCAGTCCATCCAATGCTAGCTCTCCTAGCCAGACACCTTCCACACACCTCCCCATGCTCCACACAATGACACTAAAAACACAGTCAAGGCTAGGCGAGGCCGCCGCGAGACCGCCCTCTGTGTTATCGGAGCTGCCGGTCTGCATGGGCTAGCTGTTAGCTTTGCCTGCCAAGTGACTGTAGGGAAAGAGCTGTTTGGATTCATGCCTGGAAGAAATACCACAGATGCAATATTTGCACCCAGGACTTTAGCTGAAAAATACATTGAAGGACAGAAAGAATTGCACTGTGTATTTATTGATTTGGAGAAGGCATATGACAGAGTACTGAAAGAGGAGTTTTGATATTGCCTAAGAGTGAAGGGAGTGGCAGAAAATTACATCAGTATAATGCAGGACATGTACAGGGACTGTAAGATTGTAGTTCGATGTGCAGTGGGAACAATAAGCGAGTTTCAGGTAAAGGTAGGACTACATCAAGATCGGCGATGAGCCCTTTTTTGTTTGTGATACTGATGGACAGCCTCACAGAACATCTTCAGAAAGAGCCACTCTGGAGCATGATGTTTGCTGATGACATCGTGCTGGCAAATAAGGACAAGGAAAGGTTGGAGAGAGATCTTGAAGATTGGAAAGAAGTGCTAGAGAGCAGAGGACTAAAGATCAGCAGAAAAAAGACTGAGTAGCTGTGTATAAATAAGCAGGTAGAAAGTCCAGGATTGACCTAAGGAGAAGATGTCCCTGAAGTTACTAACAAATTCAAGTACTTAGAATCGACAGTACAGACAGAAGGTGATGGTGAGAAGGAAGTCAATAAAAGGACACAATCTGGGTGGAATTCGTGGAGAAAGGTAACTGGAGTACTTTGTGACAAAAGAATACGGTTGAGGGTAAAGGGCAGGGTATACAAATCAATGGTTAGGCCTGCCATGCTGTATGGTATGGAAGCAGTGACATCAACAGAGCAGCTAGAGTCTACATTACAGGTAGCAGAGATGACCATGCTGTGTTGGTCCTTGGGAATGACTCGAAAAGCCCAGAAGAGAAATGAAGAAGTGAGAGCTACATTCAAGATCAGAGGACTGGAAGAGAAATTAAGAGAGACAAGATTGACATGGTTTGGGCATGTACAGAGAGGAGACATAGGAGACATATGGGAAATAAATTATTGGGCATGGAAATATCTGGCAAAATAAAAAGAAGAAGACCAAGGAAAAGATGGAAAGACCAGATAGAGGAGGACATGAGGAGGGTTGGGTTGAGGGAGAGGGACGTGTCGGACAAAAAGCTATGGAGGGCAAAAATCCGCTGTAGTGACTCCAGAGAAACATGGAACAAGCCAAAAGAAGAAGAAACTCATGCATCAAAGTTTTACCATAAACTGTGAATGAATGCAGTCTGGGAAAGGTCCTTGCAACACGGCCATGGTGGAGAAAGGACCCAAGAGTTTTGCCCATCAATAAGTGTTGCTTGTTAATATACTGCTGGTGGTATTTTAAAGCACTGATGCATATCAGAAAGGCCCATATAGATGAGCATTTGCCGTATTTTAAATTGCTTGTTCTTTCTTTTCATCTTTTTGCATGTGAATTGTCAAGCTGTTTGTTTTCAGTTTAGGCTACAGAACATGCTGCACTGTTTTTTGTGAACCCAGATTAGCCCACAGCTGGTTATAATTTTACTACTTTTATATTGTTTAACATGAAATGGGCAGTGATACAGACTGCAAGTGCACTTTCCATAGGCCCTGTCTTTGGGAATTTGTTGTTTTTCCTGTTGAAACGCAGCATCAATATCAGTCAATACCGGCTTCGTGACATTCCCCAGCAAAAAGAAAAGTTTAATTCCCTCAGTACTCGCTCAGATATGCTTTACAATTCGCCTTCTCAAGGGAGGTTAAAAAAGAAGAAGTTGAAAGGGTCCATTTTTTTTAGATGTATTTGGATCCACGCTATCTCTCTTCCTCTCCCTGTCGCTTTATATCCCTCCTTTTACTCTTCTCCCTTTCTCTATATCCCCCTCCGATTTTTTTTCTTTTTCTCTCTTTTCACTCTAAGGCACACAATTTCTCAATTTCACACAAAAATACACACACAGACTACCACATCTCTCTCTCTCTCTCTCTCTCTCTCTCTCTCTCTCTCTCTCTCTCTCTCTCTCTCTCTCTATCTATCTCTCTCTTTCACACACACACACACACACACACACACACATAGGGATGCGTTGCCGTTGGCGACTACACACTTTTCCCAGTGGTGCTCTGTCTTCCACTTCCCACCCTGGGTTGTTTGCTGTTTAAGCACTTTTACATATCTGATCACACACACACACACGCACGCACGCACACACGCACACACACACACACACGCATGCACGCACGCACTCACACACACACACGCATGCACGCACGCACGCACACACATGCACACATGCATGCACACACACACAGATGCACTTATGCACACAAACACACACACATGCACGCACACACACTGATGCATGTATAGAAATATGTAGTAAATACTCCATACATGAATAACGGAGACACAGGCTGTGTGCACAAGAGGTGAAAGCAGATGTATCTCTGCTAATCCTAATGGGATGTCAACAATTTGCCTAAGACATACACTTATCTCTCTTCTCTTTTTCTCTCTCTTTTGTCTCCTTCCCTCTCTTATCTCTCTTTCATTATCGTTCTGCCACTCACTATCCCTTTCATTATCTCTCTGCCTTTCTGTCTTTCTCTTCCCCTCTGTCTCTTATGTTTATCATGTTTTGGGGTTTTTTTTTGTGGATCATATATAAACAAGTCTGTCTCCATCTCTTCCTCCGCCACACCTCTCGGTCTTCTCATCTCTGCAGCCCTCTCTTTCTGCCTCTTTAGTGGTTGTAAATAAAGGGGTGTAGATGAAGTTGACAGTGGAGGTGCAACGGTGTAGGTGAGACTGAAACTGTAGTGAAACACATTGTGTTTCTACTAGCCTCGTGTCTTACTGGTCTGATGCACTGTCTCAGCAATGCAATGTGGGGCGCTGGTGTCCGTAACGCCCTTATATGTGCAGATCAGGGGATGTGACTGTGATGTGCAAGAGACGGCACCAAGTTTCTCCCTCAAACTAACCGGGTCATGATTTCTGTTGAAAGGAAATATCCATGTTGTACTTAGCTCTGGGGTTCCTCACGGCATTTACCTTAAGTCCATCCATCCATTATCCAAGCCGCTTATCCCGATCGGGGTCGCGGGGATGCTGGAGCCTATCCCAGCAGTCATTGGGCAGCAGGCAGGGAGACATCCCTAGACAGGCTGCCAGTCCATCACAGGGCCCTATTTCAGCCGCTCAGACGTATTCTGCCTTTCAAAATGCAATACCTCTCCCAGATCTTAAATCTCCTCACTAGATTTGAGGGTTTCGGTTGGCGTTCAGTATTATTTATGTTGATAGACAGCCCACAGTAAATATGTTGTTACTCTAGAGATAATTATTCTTCCCAATAAGAAACATTCCAATATTTGAGATGACTTAAGGTCCGAAACCATGCAAAAATGTGAGCTGAACGTATAGTGTAGTGATCCTGCCCAACAATATATGTCCGTCGTTTTCCTAACTTTTCCGCTATTTCTAAGCTTCAGGATTCAATTTTCCAAATTCTTTTTCTGTACAGCTTTGCACAAGAACCCTGACATTCACTTTGTGAGGTCCCAGATGTGTCCCGGAACATATAAAGTTGAATAACACGGAAACAGGAACTGAGGAACTTCAGGAACCTTAAGTCCTGATCCTAAGTCCTGCAAGCCTCGGCTTAGTGCTGTTAGCTAAAACATGAATAGATGTGCAGTGGATGTTGTGATATGATACTACATATTTAGACTATGGGATACCACAGCTCTCCAATGAAACCATGAGTCCAAAAATGTCTTATATATATATATATATATTTTAGGCAATGTCATTGTAAACTCTTCATTTGAAACCAAGGCCAATTCAATTGCCTGAAACAGGGTTTGGTGGGTCTATGGGACACTGAAATTGTCTTACTGAAACAAAAAGAAATGAAAGTCTGGAAGGTGAGATGGGACTGAACTACCCCGCCTGCCGTGGGTGGAAGTGCTGATATATGCACACACAGAGCCTTTATTAAAAGCCAACATTGTCATGTTCATTTTGAAAGCTGTCTCCCCTCTGAAGGAACACAGGCTCATATTTGATCTTCCTCACTTCTAAGGGGAGAGAGAGAGAGAGAGAGAGAGAGAGAGAGAGAGAGAGAGAGTGAGAGAGGGAGAGAAAGAGGAGAAAGACGGGGGAGCGAGAGGGAGAGACAGAGAGAGAGAGAGGAGAAAGACAGGGAGCACGAGAAAGACGGAGAGAGAGAAAATACAAGAAAAAAGGAGTGTCAGAAACGTTAAAGGAGAACGTGAGCGATCAGAAGAGAGGAGGAGGAAGGCAGCGGGTAATATTAAAAGAGAAACATCATATAAGGGTAAATGAGGAAAATCAGACATGTAAAGAAGAAAAAAGAAGAACGATGAGAGATTTGACAGTGAAAAGATGGCGGAAAAGGAGTAAGAGACGGAAAGAAATACAAAGGAGAGGTAGACCGAGGACAAATGAAAGGCAAACGGGAGACAGAAGAAATAAGACGGACAGAGGGCAGAAGGTGTTGACCGGACAGGAATGAAGCGAGAGATGTGTGCACTTTGTTTCGGTGTGTGAAACGAGTTTAGATGCAACACGGAGAGAAACAGGGAAAGAGGGTGTAAGCTGAATTTAAAGAAGACGTGGAGATGAGTGAAAAGACGGAAGAGACAAAAAAGGGAGCGAGCGAGAGAGATTACAAAGAGATTCTGAGAGACATGAATAAAGAGGAGGATTTGATGAAGAGGATGTGTTTAAAAAGATAGATGGAAGAAGAGAGTGTGAGAGAATTAGCGTATTGGAGGAAGAGCTTGGATGAGTGCTCAGACGAGAAGTGTGTGTGTGTGTGTGTGTGAGAGAGAGAGAGAGAGAGAGAGAGAGAGAGAGAGAGAGAGAGAGAGAGAGAGAGAGAGAGAGAGAGAGAGAGAGAGAGAGAGAGAGAGAGAGAGAGAGAAAAGGTGAAAGAGAGCAAGGAAAGGGGAAGAAATGAAGTGTATTTTGCTGACAGTAGGGTATCTGAAGCCCCATCACACACACACACAGCTTAAACAGTGGTACTCTAAACCACACATAGGGAAGTCACGTGCACAAAGCCACATGGACGAAGATGATGGATCGATGGAGAAGAACCATCAGTGAAACAAGCAAGAGGAAGTAAAAGAGAGGGAGGGAGGGAGAGACAGAGAGAGTTCAGTCGAGCATTCAGAGAGATGTGGGCCTGTAGTTATCAAGCCACCCGGAGTAGGAAATTGGTCCTAACTGCCTAAAAAGTCCCAGTGACGCAATTTCGGTCCCGCTTTTACCAAAAGCAGTGAGAGCGTGTTAATATTCCTTTCCCAGAAAAGACCTCTTGAAGGGTAGAGCATATCCGTACATCAAGCATGCTCCTGTTCATTTCAATAGAAAATCCCCACACCGGCGGCATCTGGGCTCCAGTCGAGGTGTGTCGTTTTGGTGATCCTGCTTCGTTGTCGTGGTTCCCCCCCCGGGGGAGAAGGTGTTAAAACGGAGCTCCATCCATCCACTATCCGAACCACTCATCCTGCTCTCGGGGTCGCGGGGATGCTGGAGCCTAACCCAGCAGTCATGGGGCGGCAGGCGGGGAGACACCCTGGACAGGCTGGCAGGCCATCACAGGGCCCACACACACACACACACACACACACACACCTAGGGGCAATTTAGCATGGCTGATTCACCTGACCTGCATGTCTTTGGACTGTGGGAGGAAACCGGAGCACCCGGAGGAAACCCACCCAGACACGGGGAGAACATGCAAACTCCACACAGAGGACGACCCGGGATGACCCCCCAAGGCTGGACTGCCCCGGAGCTCGAACCCAGGACCTTCTTGCTGTGAGGCAACTGTGTTAACCACTGCACCACCGCGCCGCTCTTAAAACAGAGTTAAAACATTTTGTCATATGCACTCCATCTTGCTCGTTCATGCAACAAGACGGCACGGGATGCGAGTCTCTCTACTTCTGCACCAGTGTGGACTCATCCACCGGTGTTTAGGATCGCTCGAGAGGCGGTAAGGAGTTTCAGGCAGACGACGGTGTTGAGAAAAAAGACATACTCCTATGTTCCGCGGGAAGCATTGGGAACCCCTGCCAGTCTAAATCTTGTGACAAGAAATCGACTCGGCCCGGGTGGAATGCTGGATGCCATCCCTCCATCAGTGTCTGGATCCTGCACTTTCTCCTCGGGGACAAAACTTCTGTCAAATCTACGCCTCTTGACAACCGGAAAAAAATGTAACAATGCAATGGGGATGATTTAGGTCCTTCACAAACATCCCTCAGGAGAATAATAAATCACTGCGATTCCCCTAACATGGCTCCTACCAGGGTGCAGCGGCGGTTTCATTCGTTCCCACCTCTGGGAGAAGTAAAACAGAAGCAGGCTGCCCTCGTGCAAGTGCTGGGGGGGGGGTAGGGGGGGTTGCTGGTGCTATAAATGGGACGCATATTAGAATCATTGCCCCGAGTGCGGACAAGGATGCATGTGCGAGTCACAAGCGATACCGCAGCACAGAAACCCAGTTTGGGACGAATCTCGTTGCCGGATGGCTCAAGTTTTGACTCACTTGACTAACTACTACATGCTTCTTGCAAAAGTCATTCTGATGTTGATATTGTAATTCTGTGTGATAAGGAAGGCCTGGATCTCTCTCCTCGCTCTCTGACAGGCGCTCTATTGGACGCTCTCTGTCTCGCTGTCGCTGTCTGTCTCAAGATATGGGCTCAGATCCTGACATGTCTGAGTGAAAGGTAAAGAGGCGAGAGTGAAGTGTGAGTATGCGTGTGTGTGTGTGTGTGTGTGTGTGTGTGTGTGTGTGTGTGTGTGTGTGTGTGTGTGTGTGTGTGTGTGTGTGCGTGCGTGCATGCGTATGTGTGTGAGAGACAGACAGACAGACAGACAGACAGACAGACAGACAGACAGACAGACAGACAGACAGACAGACAGATAGACAGACAGGGAGGGGCTAAGTGTGTCCGTGTGTTTGTGTTTTCATAAAAGACTCACCATGTAGATGGGGTGGGCGTGTGCCTATCGTAACGATCTTTTCTTTTTAATTACCTTCATCTGACCATAATTCACTTGGGAATCAAGCCAACACACACGCACACATGTGCATTTGTTCTATACTTGTGATGACTCCCGCATCGACTACATTAAAGGGAACCTTCCGGTTTTTACGTGGATGTCCAATCAGTGCTGGGCCCAGATACAGTTTACTGAAGCAGTGAACTCCTCAGTGCGTGCTAATATGCTGACAGAGATCTGAGTTCTTATGGTCATGGAGCCATGCTGGCAGCGCCTACATGTACCAGGATGCATTGCGCACAAACTTCTGACACCCGAACCCCAAATCCTTCCAAAGGCCCCCCCCCCCCCCAGCTCGTGGACACGGGCATTTCTTGCGGCTCTGTGTACAAAGAATGACATCTTAAAATCTTCACTCTGATCAGAAAACCAAAAAAAAGGACATAAACTGACCTGGATTAGATTTACTGACAACACACAAGCCTCCTCGTTGTGTCGTGGCTGGATGCGACAACTACAGAAAGAAGAGATGAGGAGGAAGTAAACGTAAGCTACCACTGATTACCAACAGCTGTTGAACGCGGCAATGAAAGCGATAAAAAAAACCCAAATATTACCAACACGGGGATCGCCAGTTCGAATCCCTGTGTTACCTCCGGCTTGGTCGGGCGTCCCTACAGACACAACTGGCTGTGTCTGCGGGTGGGAAGCCGGATGTGGGTATGTGTCCCGGTCACTGCACTAGCGCCTCCTCTGGTCAGTCGCGGTGCCTGTTCGGGGGGGGGACGGGGGGGATAGCGTGCTCCTCCCAGGCGCAACGTCCCCCTGGCGAAACTCCTCACTGTCAGGTGAAAAGAAGCGACTGGCGACTCCACATGTATCAGAGGAGGCATGTGGCGGTCTGCAGCCCTCCCCGGATCGGCAGAGGGGGGTGGAGCAGCGACCGGGATGGCTCAGAATAGTGGGATAATTGGACGGGTACAACTGGGGAGAAAAGGGAGAGGGGGGGGGGACAAAACAAATATGGCGAGCACGCATCAAGATCGGTAGTGGGAGGTCTTCGGTGTGCTCCTTGCGTTTTGCAGCAGATGACTACAACAGGGACATCCAGTCAGAGGTGATGGGAGGAAGCATCAAGACACTGCAGAAGACATCCGCTGTGCCCCCTCTTTTTGGAAGCGATATTGGCCGTGGCGATGGAGAGCCCCCGGGAAAGCGAGGTCGAACAGAGGTAAGCTGTTTTTAGCTAACGTGAGGTACATGGAAAGCATGGCATGCAACATTTAATATCGTGTCCGCTCTATTTAGTACTGATATGGTTTACAGGTGCAGCTGCAAATCACAGTTATTTTTGCTCCATCACCGTAGACTGAAGAACAAACGGCCCCTACTTCTGCTGCCACAGGCGGTGTGCCCAGCTGTGGGACAGAAACGCAACCTGTTGCCGCCCACAGTCGAGGTGGGCTCCTTCCAGAGGTAAGACCTGGCTGTACCTTTCGAAACTAAAACTAACTGAAACTGTCTCGAGCCGTGAGCAGAATGTGACGCGTTGTTGTGCCGACGTTGCTACGGTAGGCCGAGTTGTCAGGCTGTACGGCTGTAGACATGCACGCAGCAGCAGCCGCCTTCCTTCCTGGATTCTTAGTGCCGTGTATTCTGTGCACCACTATAGCGCTAATACATATTTCGCTGCGTTAAAGGAGCTTGCGGTTTCTGTGTATTTTTTCATTATTTTGGGCCAGCCTGGAAGCCCCCCCCCCCACTGTTTTATGTGGATAGCAGCATTTCAGTGTTGTAGAAATCTCATTTGTGAAATCAATGTATTTTTTTTAACATTACTCAGGTCCGTTGGAGATTTTCCACTCTGCACTGCTAAAGAAAATGCCCAAGAAACAAAACGTCTCCTACGTGGGCATGAGGGAGCGAGGGACACAGGCTGCTGTGGAGCGCAATAGAAATGTTGTAAAGAGGAAGCCTGCCACTAACAGCAAAGGCAGAAAACACATATACATGTTTTGTTGTTGTTGGGGTTTTTTTTAAAATATATAGTCCATGGGCCAGAGCCCAAAATTTCCTATTTCGGTACACTCAAGGTGGCAAAACTTACTTATAATTTTTGAAAGGATCCATGTCTGTAGATGATATTTTGGTATGATAACCATTCCTGAGTGGCAGCTGTATCACAGTTATCAGCTCATGAAGTTAACCACCCCCTAAAGTAAATTGCATTTTAGACGCTGGTGCATATCCTGGTTTAGCCTCATGGTCAGGACATTTTTCAATGTTCTATAATATTGTCTTTGGTATCATTTTAAAGGGGACCTTCTTAGCTTTCATTCAAGCCCTGTTGTGGATATTTCTCACAAATATAGAGGTCACTTGAGCTCTTCAACCCGTCAATAACACACATCTTTCTGCAATGTTCGCCTAAACTATATACTTTCTTTTAGCCCTGTGGCATCTAGGAATATCAGGGACACAAAACACAAAAACTGGAATACTCACAGGACTGTAAAGATTCAGGAAATGTATAATATACCCATACTATTTCATTGTGTGAGGTGAGTGTGAACCTTAAATTAGAAGGGCATTATTACTAAGAAACTAACTAGACCAAAGCCAGTTAGTCCATGGGTCAGACCAGATATCGATATCACCCAAGGTGACACAACTTCACTGGTGCCATTTTATTTGGTACACTAACAGAAGTAAAATAATACATGATAACCTTTCCAAATGAGCAGCTATTTCATTTTTCTTTCAGGAAACCTGTTTCTGTGCCTCTCACGATTGTGTATTTGCCCAGATTTTTACAAATATAGCATTTCAACACCCCTGGTACTGATTAGCCTAGCTTAAACTCTGGGACAGTTCTTAGTTGGCCAACAACCAAGGATAACCAGTACTGTGTACTTCCATTCATTGTGCTAAGCTAGGCTAACGTGCAGCCAGATAGCTTTCTACTAAACACATATAGAGGAAACTGGTATCTATCTTCTTGTCTCACTCTGGAGAAGATTGTAAGCTAATTTCCCATAATGTTAGCATGTTCTTTTAATGTATATGTTAATATGATTAGTTAAAGTGGCTACGAGGAACTTTCATCTTGTGTTGATTTTAGCGGCCTCATGTGGACAAAATACAGCTGTTGCATAGCAACTAGGTAATGTATCTATTTGTGGCTATGTAAGATAAATAATGGTAATATGACGCTGGTGAAGCAAAGTAAACTTTTTTTAGTAGTGTTCATACACCTAAGTTACATGTATTTGTTTGTATGTGGCAGGTGAAAACTGACTGAATATGGCCACTGGTGAACAAGCAAGTTTTTACCCAATACCAAAGCGCCCACGGGTGGAGTGCATTATCCACTGTTCTGATGATACAGATAAGCTGGTTTCACTACAAAGTGTCGACTCATGGAGAACTCTGCTCAGGGCAGCTCAGATACGAAATCATGCACCAGTTTTGAAACTGGCAAAAGACATTCCTGAGGGACAGATTCCAGCAATCTACTACCACAGAAAGTGTCGCAGTATCTTCACTATGAAGCAAATTCTTGATGGCCTCCTTGCAAAAGAAAAGAAAAGTTGTGTCTCTGCTGAAGAGAAACAATCTAAGAGAGTAGCTCGACATGCTCCAAGTACATCTAGGACTTATGATGCAGAGTGCATATTTTGTCAGAAAAACAGCAAATATTCCAAGAGACAGAATACGAGAGAAGTACTGGTGCAGTGTCGAGAACTGCGAGCTGATGCAAAGATCAGGAGTGCAGCCACAAAGAAAAGGGACAGCAGAATCCTTGCCATTGTGAGTAGAGACCTTGTAGCAGCTGAAGGGCACTACCACAGGTCATGCTATAGACTTTACACCAAAGAAGAGGTTTCCAAAGGAGAGGTTGCCAGCAATGAAGATGATGATGCTGCAGCCCAGTATGAAGCTGCTGTGAATAAGGCATACAATGAGCTGTTCCTCTTCATCAGGATGGAGCTTTTTGGCAATCCTCAAGTGATGACAATGACTGATCTCTCTTCTAGACTGGTAGCTTCAATGAACTCCCAAGGCATTGCCCAAGTCAAGGAATCAACCAAGAAGCACATAAGGCGAAACCTGGAGAGTGAGTTTGCTGGAGCCTTGCAGATATTCCCTGATGAGAAAGGAAAATTCCTCCTCTATCCCGATAACTTGTCCATGAGGGAACTTGCCAAAGAAAATCAGTCTCTCAAAAGGGAGCTGCAGACCCTGAAAAGTGTCTGTGCACAAGATGTTATAGCCAAAGCAGCCATCAATTTGAGAGCAGACATTAAAAGTCAAGATGTTCCTCAAACCTGGCCGCCTGAAGTCAAACCAGAAGCAGAATGTCCTACCATTCCAGAGTCGCTCATTATCTTCCTGTACTCTCTACTCACAGGCTCAAATGATCCTGATCATGCATCCCAGAGAGTGCAGTGCCTTCTGCAGTCATTTGGACATGACATAGTATATGCATGACATGTGGAAATACCAAGCCTTCCAAGCACATTGTTCTGCCATTCAGTGTCAAATCGTTGACAGGAAATGTAGAGTTGATAAACATCCTCAACCGACTTGGTCACAATGTGTCCTATTCACAGATGGAAGAGATCAACACTGCCCTGTGTCTCCAGAAACTCTCATCATCAGGGAGTGGCATTGCCCTTCCAGCTAACATCCATCCTGGCATATTCACAACTTTAGCCTGGGACAATATCGACCGTCTTGAAGAAACTGTCAGTGGTGAGGGAACATCTCACAGAGTCAATGGGATTGCTGTGCAAGCAAAGCCAGTCAACCCACTTCCTGTCCAACCCATGCCCACTGTTCCCAAAACAAAGAAGAGAAGCATTGATGGACCCCCACCAATGTTACCAACTTACAATGCTGGACAACGGGTAGGGCCACCACAAAGCAAAAAGTCAGATGCCGATACTGCAGCCAATACTAAGCTTGCCAGAGAGAAAAACCTTCTTTGGGTCCTAGCACGCATGTCACAACAAGAAGAACAGTCAGTCAGCAGCTGGACAGGCTTCAACATCCTGACTCGAGGAGAGATGACGGTCATCCCCGACAATATAGGCTATCTGCCTACCATCAATGCTCCAGCGACACAAATGTCTACTGTCAACGAGGTGCTTAACCAGTCACTGAGCATCATGCAGTGCTTAGGCCTGAGGAAGATTGTCTGTGTCTTTGACCAAGCCCTGTATGCGAAGGCTGTCGAGATCACATGGAAACACCATGACAAGTTCCATGATATAATCGTTAGGCTTGGGGTATTCCACACCATCTGCACACTGCTGGCAATAATAGGAAAGCGTTTCCAAGATGCTGGACTCAAAGACCTCTGCATTGAGTCTGGCATGATTGCAGAAGGCTCAATTGCTGGTGTTATGGATGGCCGCAAGTACAACAGGGCAGTGCGACTACACAAGCTCCTGTATGAGGCTCTCATGCGACTGACCTTGAATGGTTTCCTGTCCTGGTTGGAAGAAACTCACAGGAATGACATGGTTCACCTGAATGAGACACTGAAGACCATTGACAGCCTTGGGAAAGAAGTCTCACAACATGCTTTGAAGGAGGTCCTCGAGAACAGCTCTTGTACACGCATCATGGATCTATTTGAAGTCTACCGTGAGTTCCTTAGAGGTGGAAACGGCAGCCTCTCGAACTTCTGGATGTCCTATTTGGACATGGTTGAAATCTTGTTGGGGCTCATCCGAGCATCCAGAGAGGGAGACTGGATGCTACACTTGGCTAGCATTCGAGCAATGATCCCATGGTGCTTTGCTTATGACAGGATGAATTATGCACGCTACCTCCCCTACTACTACGCCCAGATGTCTGAGCTGCCCATCACACACCCAGATGTGTACACAGAATTCATGGAAGGAGGCTTCTCAGTCCAACTGAGCTCCACCAATCCCTTTGGCCGAATCCCTGTTGACCAAGCTATAGAAGAAACGGTGAACAAAGACACCCAAACAGCTGGAGGGACAAAGGGATTCAGCTTGAAGCCAGGAGCTGTGACCAAATATTATCTCACAGCTGAGTATAGAAGCATGTACCTCAGACAGCTGAGAGACCTGACAGGTCAAGGCAGGTGCAAATGGTCTCATCCAGATCTACAGAGTCCAAGTATCAAGAGAGATGAAGCAGATGTCCAGTCTCTCATGAACCTTATGGAGAATAACTGGCTCAATCCTATGTCCCCTGATGAGATTGATTTGGTTAGCCTCTCCACTGGCAACATGGCTCCACCTGATGTGACCATAGATCTCTTGAGAGCTCTTGAGAAAGGAGAAGAGGCCTACCAAGGACACCACGTCCAGCAGTGGAGAAAATTTCTGTGCAGTTCCTCCAACAAGACCAGTCTCATCAAGTTTCTGGTGGAAGAGTGGAAACTCCCACGATACAGGGCTATGCTGCATGGCAAGGTGTTGTACATGACCTGTGAGGAAACCTGCTACAAGTTGACAGAAGATGGGTGTGAGGAAGCAGCAGAACTGCACTCCACACATGAAGAAGCTGACACCTGTCTGCTCCTGCATGCATTGCATGCAGCAAATGCGGGCTCAAAGTCAGTTATCATCACAGCTGAGGACACTGATGTCATGGTGCTTTGTCTTGGCTTCCAGAAGGACATCACCTGTCCCAACTACCAGAAATGTGGGACTCAGAACCGCACACGGTTTGTCGACATCACCAAACTGGCAAGCTCACTTGGAGACAGCATCTGTGACAGCCTAATTGGCTTACATGCCTTCACAGGCTGCGACACTGTCGGTGCATTCGCTGGTCGAGGGAAGCTGAATGCCCTGAAGATAGTGAGAAAGCACACTTCCTGCCAAGAGACTTTTAGTCAACTGGGACAGACATGGAATGTGAGTGATGAGCTGTTCCAGAAAATTGAGCAGTTCACCTGTCGGATGTATGTTGCTAATAGCAGCACTGCTGAGGTGAACAAACTGCGTTACCAGCTCTTCTGCACCAAAAGGGGAGAGGTTGAGTCCAGCCAGCTGCCACCATGTAGAGACTGTCTCTTTATGCATGTTCAACGAGCCAACTATCAGGCAGCAATATGGAAGTGCTGTCTGCAGGCTAACCTTGTGGTGCCAAGCCCTACTGAGTATGGATGGACAGACGATGAAGGCAAGCTGGCCATTTACTGGATGCGCTCCCCACCTGCACCAGATGTGGTCTTGGAAATGCTAACATGCAAGTGTGTGCATTCATGCAAAATGCCAAGCTGCATGTGCCTGTCAAATGGACTTCCATGCACAGACATGTGCAGGTTACAGACCTGCAGTAACCAAAAACAGCAGGATGGTCCAGAACTGGACTTTGAACTTGGGGAGTCAGATGATGAGAGAAACGAGCAGTTTGATGAATGACAGTGTGATGATTCTGATGGTATTACTGTGGTAGTAGTCTATTGATGCACAGGATGTTGATTCTGGACTTGGTTACCCAGAGCTTGATAACAATAATGTAACCATATTCACATATACCCATTACCCTACCCATTACCATTACATATACCCACTAATGATATGGGATTACATGTATCATTGACTAAGTATATGTAAATGTCAATGTTGTTTAAAATATTAAAATAGTTCATTACCTCACTATGGTATTCCTTTTTATCATGTATTTTGATTGTGTATTTAAACAAATGTATAGAGACCAGTTTGTGACCTAACTGGCTTTGGTCTAGTTCTCATTTAAGGCTCACAATCACCTCACACAATGAAATAGTATGGGTATATTATACATTTTCTGAATCTTTACAGTCCTGTGAGTATTCCAGTTTTTGTGTTTTGTGTCCCTGATATTCCTAGATGCCACAGGGCTAAAAGAAAGTATATAGTTTAGGCGAAAATTGCAGAAAGATGTGTGTTATTGACGGGTTGAAGAGCTCAAGTGACCTCTATATTTGTGAGAAATATCCACAACAGGGCTTGAATGAAAGCTAAGAAGGTCCCCTTTAAAATGATACCAAAGACAATATTATAGAACATTGAAAAATGTCCTGACCATGAGGCTAAACCAGGATATGCACCAGCGTCTAAAATGCAATTTAGTTTAGCGGGTGGTTAACTTCATGAGCTGATAACTGTGATACAGCTGCCACTCAGGAATGGTTATCATACCAAAATATCATCTACAGACATGGATCCTTTCAAAAATTCTAAGTAAGTTTTGCTACTTTGAGTGTACCGAAATATCGTCTGGCCCATGGACTAATAGTAACAGTTGGGCGGCACAGTGATTAGCATGATCGCCTCACAGCAAGAAGGTCCTGGGTTTGAGCCCCGGGGTAGTCCACCCTTGGTGGGTCATACTGGATTGTTCTCTGTGTGGAGTTTGCATGTTCTCCCCGTGTCTGTGTGGGTTTCCTCCGGGGGCTCCGGTTTCCTCCCACAGTCCAAAGACATGTAGGTCAGGTGAACTGGCCATACTAAATTGTCCATAGGTATGAATGTGTGTGTGTGTGTCTGTGTGTGTCTGTGTGTGTCTGTGTGTGTGTGTGTCAGCCCTGTGATGGCCTGGCAGCCTGTCCAGGGTGTCTCCCCACCTGCCGCCCAATGACTGCTGGGATAGGCTCCAGCATCCCCGCTACCCTGAGAGCAGGGTAAGCGTTCAGATAATGGATGGATGGATGGTAACAGTTACTGTGACACTTGATGTCAATGTGGGCATCAATGTGGACAATATACATTGTCACCTACATCCCAAGTTGTCCTACTTTTGATTTTTTTTTTTATAAACTCTGAGCACTTCGCCCTCACCATTTAAAGGTGATGAAAATATGGCAGTGAGCACAAGTTCATCCACGTCTTCATCGGTTGTTTCCCCAAATATATTTTTTGTCATTTCAGACGAGGTGCAAACGAAACTTGTTTACTGTCGGAGGAAAAAGCAATGGGTTGCGAAGACAGTTTCACGTACCTCACGCACAACTTCAGAGTGTGCCTTATTGAACTTGTCACTGCGTGAAGACGGGAGCCCACCTTTGCCTACAAAGTGCGGATGTCATCGCTACGTCGCAGCAGTCCCAAAACCATCCAAACCAAAAGAACCTACGAAGCACCAATCACCTTTTCCAAAGTGACATGATGAGAAGTCTCGCAAAGTGGCTGAGGAAAAATAGAAATACTGGGCAATTCAATTATTGGCCCTTTGGACTTATTTCACCCCTGTCAGCGGCTTAATAACGCCTTAATTTATAATTTATATTTTCAATTGCGCAATACTGACTTAATAGTACAATAATTAAACTGTATAGCTTTAATATTTCAACTGTGCAATACTCTGGTGTATATTTATACTGTATTAGTACTGCATTCATACAGTAAATTCTACAATATTTGTACATATTTCTTATTTATAAAAAATAAATAAATATATAGTTATATATACACTGCTCAAAAAAATAAAGGGAACACATAAGCAATGCAATGTAGCTCCAAGTCAATCACACTTTTGAGATATCAACCTGTCCAGTTAGGAAGCAACACTGATTTGTGAATCAATTTCACCTGTTGGTAAATTGTCTAATTTCCACCAGGTGGAAATTAGACAATTTGCAAGACAACCCCTATAAAAGGAATGGATTTGCAGGTGGTGGCCACAGACCATTTGCCTGTCCTCATCTTTTCTGGCCGATCTTTGGTTAGTTTTTCATTTTGCTAGTGCCCTCACCACTAGAGGTGGCATGAGGCGGTATCTGCAACCTACAGAAGTTGCTCAGGTAGTGCAGCTCATCCAGGATGGCACATCAATGCGTGCTGTGGCAAGAAGATTTGATGTGTCTCCCAGCACAGTGTCCAGAGCATGGAGGAGGTACCAGGAGACAGGCCAGTACACCAGGAGACGTGGAGGGGCCGCAGGAGGACAACAACCCCGCAGCAGGACCGCTATCTGGTCCTTTGTGCAAGGAGGAACAGGAGGAGCACTGCCGGAGCCGTACAAAACGACCTTCAACAGGCCACTAATGTGCAGGTTTCTGCTCAAACAGTGAGAAACAGAATGCATGAGGATGGTATGAGGGCCCGTCGTCCACAATTGGGGCCTGTGCTCACAGCCCAACACCGTGCAGCCCGATTGACCTTTGCCAGAGAACATCTTGGTTGGCAGATTCGCCATTGGCGCCCTGTGCTCTTCACAGATGAGAGCAGGTTCACACTGAACACATGTGACAGACGTGAGAGAGTCTGGAGACGCTGTGGACGCTGTGTTGTGCCTGCAACATCCTCCAGCATGACCGGTTTGGCGGTGGGTCAGTGATGGTCTGGGGAGGCATATCCTTGGAGGGCCACACAGACCTCTACGTGCTAGCCAGAGGTACCATGACTGCCATTAGGTACCGGGATGAGATCCTCAGACCCATTGTCAGACCATATGCTGGTGCAGTGGGCCCTGGGTTCCTGCTCATGCATGACAATGCTCGTCCTCATGTGGCCAGAGTGTGTCAGCAGTTCCTGTATGTCGAGGGCATTGATGCTATGGACTGGCCTGCACGTTCCCCAGACCTGAATCCAATCGAGCACCTCTGGGACATCATGTCTCGTACCATCCGCCAACGCGATGTCGCACCACAGACTGTCCAGGAGTTGACCGATGCCCTGATCCAGGTCTGGGAGGAGATCCCTCAGGAGACCATCCATCGTCTCATCAGGAGCATGCCCAGACGTTGTAGGGAGTGCATACAGGCACGTGGAGGCCACACACACTACTGAGCCTCATTTTGAATTGTCTTGAAGAATTTCCACAGAAGTTGGATCAGCCTATGTTCTCATTTTCCACTTTGATTTTGAGTATGATTCTGAATCCAGACCTTAATGGGCTAATGATTTTGATTTCCATTGATCATTCTTAGGTTATTTTGCTCTAAACACATTCCTCTGTCTAATAAATAAAGATTTTCAGCTGAAATATTTCATTCATCGAGGTCTATATTGTGTTTTTAGGTATTCCCTTTATTTTTTTGAGCAGTGTATATATATATATATAGAGAGAGAGAGGGAGAGAGTTATATATTATATAATGCACTTTTTTTTTACATATTTCTTATTTTATTTTTTTCTAATAATTTCTCTTAAGCTTTTTTTTTCCTCTCTTCTACAATGTGAGCAACTGTACCGTGGCCCAATTTTCCCACAAGGATCAATAAAGTTATTTAAAGTTATTGTGCGATGGCCTGCCCTCGTGTTAAGGCAGAGAGAGCCAGAGCACAAGAATTTCACTGTATTCTAAATGCAATGACAATAAAGTTGAACCTGAAGTATTTGTGATTCTCAATAGTTTTTCTTAGTCATGCCAAACCTTGAGTAGTCACTGAGAGTGAAATGGGTGTTTTTCAGAATGTCTCCTCAGGCAGTCATACCAGGCTGCAGATACTAGATCTAGTTACCTCTGAAATAACACGTCCTGGCCATGGAGGAAACACTGGCATTTACTGAAACTTTGTTTTTCAAAAATACTATAAACATTTTGTGCTATGTGTTGATATTTCATCCTTTTTTTGGTCCTTGTAAAATGTTTACTAAATGCCTCGATTTTTAAAAAAGTTTTGGATAACGGTTTGTTTAATTGTCTTGTTTCCATAGCAGGGTGAAATAGATTTTTCGAGCTGTTATTCCTTCTCAGTTAGAAAACACAAACCAAAGGCAACAGATTTCCCAACCAGTCACACATGAATTGTTTTTAACGATATATATATCACACACTCCCAAAAATAAAAAATAAATTGCCCAGTGTTGGAAGAAAATGCAATTCATCTTGCCGAAAATGTGAATGACCTCTGCATAAGCCAGCAGGTAGGATTTGGTGTGCAGCTGACATGTACCTGACCTGTGTTGATGCATGCTCAATAATCCAGGTCAGAAAATCAAAGGTTGGCTGCAGGTATCTGATAGGTACCTGCAGCCAACCTTTGATAGTCATTAGTGTGCAAATAAACAATTCAAGCTTGTGCATATATATATATATATATATATATATATATATATATATATATATATATATATATATATATATATATTATTCAATATTAAAATAAATGTTTAGCATTCATTCTTTCATTCATTCATTATCCGAACCGCTTATCCTGCCCTCAGGGTCGCGGGATGCTGGAGCCTATCCAAGCAGTCATTGGGTGGCAGGCGGGGAGACACCCTGGACAGGCCACCAGGCCATCACAGGGCATATTGCACATAATTTGACAGGACAAAGTCTAGATCAGTCCCAACAAGATTCAAGGTAAAAGTATCCACAAAAGGCTTGCATGTCACATGGTCAAAGCTCGTCCGCTGCTTCGTCCACTTCAGCATGTCCTGTGTACTGACCATTGGGGGAAGGATTATTTGGCTCTGATGCTATGTACGATGCAGGCAGGCAAGACGATATGGTTCCCTTTGCCAAGTTTCTCCCCTTGAAGCACCCCTCAAAAAGAAAAAAAAATGATATGAAGCCAGACAATATTGTCTGCAGAGGGCAAAAGACAGGAAAGAAGGTGGTTATTCATCAGGAAACTGTAAATACTGATCATATACTATAACACAGCGTTTCCCAACCCAGTCCTCAGGGAACCCCTATCCTGCAGATTTTCGTTGTAACCCTGCATAGGTAGCCCTGCTTGTACTTACTCAACCAATCATCTCACAGCACTTAATTATGCAAGGTGTGCAACGTCTGACATAATTAATTGCTGATTGGTTAAATAACTACAAACAGGTACCTATTCAGGGTTGCAAAGAAAATCTGCAGGATAGGGGTTCCTTGAGGACTGGGTTGGGAAACACTACTGTAACGTTAGCAGCTATTCCCAGAAAGTTGAATCCGTTCATCTGGACAGAAAGTTTAGTGGGAGAAACTTCACTCATTTAAGTGACTTCATCAGTCTCAGCTGACTGCAGGTATCCCCACCCTTATAAACCACACAGTTGCATAACAACCAAAACCGGCACTCTAACACAGGTTTCATGTGCAAATTGCCATGCATATCAAACTGATCACCGATTTCGGTTGTTATACAACTGTGCTGGTTTTGGTCATGGAATTGCAAGTGGAGACAACAAATAACTTAAGGGCGACGATACGCTGGGCGACCTTTTGGCCAGTACGATAGGGGGATGTACTTGCCAACAGGAGATTTAGTGAGACGTGGGATAATATACTATAGAATTTATCCGGGTAAAAAGAGGTTGCCATGCAGTCAGCACAAGCATGTTGAGAAAGCCTCTTGTCCAACGTTGCCATGTATCACCACACTAGCCTATAGCTATTACTTTGTTGGCCAAAACAGTAGGTGATAAAATACTTACTCGGTGGTTACCTGCCGGCCCTGTTGGTCTTGGTTGTCTTTTCCCGATTTCTCTTCGGGATCCTGAATCAAGTATCCAGCATACCACTGTCCATGTGAGGAGTCATGCATAGTAACACATACACAAGCTGTTTCGGGGTTGGCGTCAGCCACAGCATCCAACAAAAACTGCCAACACTGAAATTCATTGCAGCAGAATGATTCAGTTCCTGTTGACATCGGAGGGCAATTTGATCAAAGGCACAACCAGTCGCTGTTTGCTCTCGCCAGCTCAGAACATCGAGACGGTCGCCGCCGGCCATGTCCTCTTGCTCGGCTAACACAGTAGCAGCCTCGGCCTCTCCCCGCTGCGTTTCGTCGGTTGTATACTCCACCCATCCATCCATTATCTAAACCGCTTATCCTGCTCTCAGGGTCGCGGGATGCTGGAGCCTATCCCAGCAGTCATTGGGCGGCAGGCTGGGAGGCACCCTGGACAGGCCGCCAGGCCATCACAGGACTAACACACTCACATTCACACCTAGGGACAATTTAGCACAGCCGATTCACCTGACCTACATGGCTTTGGACTGTGGGAGGAAACCAAAGCACCCAGAGGAAACCCACCCAGACACGGGGAGAACATGCAAACTCCACACAGAGGATGACCCAGGACGACCCCCGAGGTTGAATTACCCCAGGGCTCGAACCCATTGGTCGTACACCATTGGTTGTGTACTCTGGCTTGAATAAATACAGTTGAATATCCGAATCAGACAAAACACTGTAAAAGGTATCCTCGTCCATAACATCCTCTGCACACACATTTTGGGGTGCCATTTTCGCTGTTGGAAGCGTAGCTAGTTCGCAATACAAGCAAGTTTTGTTTTTCAAGTGACATCTAGAGCCTGCCCCAAGACGCGGAGACTAGAAATCCTAACTGAACTGAACTGTAGTGTTTCCTTGTCACCAACTACGTCACTAACGTGACAACTTACGACACTGGTGCCGACAGAAGAACAGATTTTGCAACTGCGTCCCAGAGACACAAATAATATGGGCAACAGCTGCAGACGTTTTTCACACTGTATCCCAAATTCAGATAGATAGAGATAATGATGAAAATCAGCAGATTCCCTTTAATTCCCTCGCCCCACCATAACCTTGATTATCAGAACTGCATGGCTGACCTTAACCCTACCCTCACCTTAACCTGACCCCATCAGTGACGTTAACACTAAACACAAGTCCTCACCCTGAAATAAGCCCTTGAAGAAGCAGGGACTGGCCAAAATGTCCCGACTTTGCAAAAACGCCCTCATTATTTTGATTAAAAACTCAGATTAATCCTCTTAAATATAGCTGAGTAAGCACACACACACACACACACACACACACACACACACACACACTGATACAACGGAGGGGATGAGAGTGTGTATAAAAATCCTAATAATTAAGTCTTTAGTCCATCTTTTAGGTAGGAGTAAAACTAATTGATACTCTTCTAGATAGTCTCAGACACTCTGGGACTGGCTACTGATTTTAGAAATTTGTTTGGTTTTTATTGGCATCACATTGAGTTCAATTCCTTGTATGTGAAAAAACTCACTGGGTGTTCAAATACATGAAATCATGATTATTTATACTGTTATATTGTTATATATGTGGGCAGCGTGGTGGCGCAGTAGTTAGCGCGGTCGCCTCACAGCAAGAAGGTCCTGGGTTCGATCCCTGGCGTAGTCCAACCTAGGGGGGCGTCCTCTGTGTGGAGTTTGCATGTTCTCCCTGTGTCTGTGTGGGTTTCCTCTGGGGGCTCCGGTTTCCTCCCACAGTCCAGAGACATGTAGGTCAGGTGAATCGGCCGTACTAAATTGCCCCTAGGTATGAATGTGTGTGTGTGTGTGTGTGTGTGTGTGTGTGTGTGTGTGTGTGTGTGTGTGTGTGTGTGTGTGTGTGTGTGTGTGTGTGTGTGTGTGTGCGCCCTGTGTGATGGCCTGGCAGCCTGTCCAGGGTGTCTCCCCGCCTGTTGCCCGGTGACTACTGGGATAGGCTCCAGCATCCCCGCGAGCCTGAGAGCAGGATAAGCGGTTCGGGTAATGGATGGATGGGTGTTATAAATGCTTCCACAATATTGTTTCTTTCAAAATCATGTCAAAGTAAAGTTGAATTGAACTGAGAAAGCCTAGAAAGCCTGTGTGCATGTCAGATGAGAGAGAGAGAGAGAGAGAGAGAGAGAGAGAGAGAGAGAGAGAGAGAGAGAGAGAACGAATTCTAGAGGGGAAAAGCCTGTTTGTGGGTTAGGGACAGAGAAGGTGTGTGTGTGTGTGTGTGTGTTTCAGTGAAACAGCAAAATCAAGAACGTGAGAGACGAAAAGAAAGCGGTAAACCTTTTCCTGTGTGTGACAGAGGGTGTTCGTGCATCTGTCTGTGCATGACAGAGAAACGTCTGTCTCCGAGCGGTTCCACCTAAGCACAGCTGCCAGACTCCAGCCCTTGTGGATTTTCAATAATGGTTTTTTTTTTCAGTTGAAAACACCAGCTATCCAGTTTTAAAAATTACCTGGCATAAATAAATCTGTTAAATCTCTCAAACACGGATTATTCCATCCTCCAAAAAAAAGAAGTAATTTCAACAAACGTGTAAAGGTATTGCTAATGTCAACAGAATTTATGATATTCTTGTCTTTAACCTTTTTTCCTCTTTTTTCCACAATTGTATCCGTCCAATTGCCCCGCTCCTCTGAGCCGTCCCGGTTGTTGCTCCACCCCCTCTGCTGATCCGGGGGAGGGCTGCAGACTACCACATGCCTCCTCTGATACATGTGGAGTTGCCAGCCGCTTCTTTTCATCTGACAGTGAGGAGTTTCGCCGGGGGGGATGTAGCACAGGAGAGGATCACGCTTCTCCCCCCAGCCCCCCCCCCAAACAGGCGCCCCAACCGACCAGAGGAGGCGCTAGTGCAGCGACCAGGACACATACCCACATCCGGCTTCCCACCCACAGACACGGTCAACTGTGTATGTAGGGACGCCCAACCAAGCCGGAGGTAACACGGGGATTCGAACCGGTGATCCCCATGTTAGTGGTGAACGGAATAGACTGCTCCACTACCCGGACACCTCTTTAACTTTTTTTCCCGTTATTTTCTGGGGAATAATTAATACCAAAAAAAAAAGTCAATATGTCTTACAGAGAAGAAGGGGTTAGATGTTTCGCTCAATGGTAGTCCAACACAGTCCATCTGCAATATATTGATTTTCCTACGCACTCCAAAGGACACATGCTTGATCTGATTTGCTGCTCTGGTGTAACTCCTCTTAACTGCAGTGCATCTGATTTGCCCATTTCTGACCACAAGTTAGTGTCTTGCGATGTTAATTTAACAGTATCCAAACCAAATTTGTCACGCTCCATCTTGTTCCATAATATTAAGAATATTGATTTATCTGCTCTCACTAGTGAAATTGATAACCTCCCCAGCAAAGACAATTTATCCACCCCAGACATACTGGTCTCTCATTACAACGATGGCCTTTATAATATTTTAAACAATCTCTCTCTTTTAAAAACCCGCTGTTTCCTTTACCCACTCTGCCCCTTGGTTTACACCTGCACTACGCCAGCTTAAAGCTAAAGGCCGTCGCCTGGAACGCCTTTACACGAAAACTGGCCTTGTTGTTCATAAAGATGTATAATGACCACATACTTCATTATAAGGAGGCTCTGTCCACAGCTAAATCGTCTTATTACGCAAATTTAATTAGATCAGGTGAAGGGAACACTAGAACCCTATTTTCCATGGTAGACAATATTTTATGGCCACCAGACACTCTCACACCTCACCTGTATTCAGTTGCTCAATGTAATGCCTTCACGGCCTTTTTTAATGCCAAAATTGAAAATATTCATCAGCAATTGACCTCGTCAAACAATACTGCATACAGTTCATCTTATTCACCCTGCTATGTTCCCCTCTGTTTTTCACTATCTAGTTATAAACTCCCAACTGTTCCAGAAATATCTGATCTTATTCTCAAATCCAAATCATCTACCTGTCAGCTAGACCCCCTTCCTACTCATTTAGTAAAAGCCTGTCTACCTTCCCTATCCTCTTTGATAACTGATATCATGCATTTCTCCCTTACCTCTGGTCTTGTTCCCCCATCTATCAAAACAGCTGCAATAACTCCAATACTCAAGAAGCCTGGTGCAGACCCCAACAATTTGAATAATTTTCGCCCAATCTCAAATTTACCATTTCTTTCTAAAACACTTGAAAGAACAGTCACATCCCAGGTGTACACTCACTTGACTAACAACAATCTGTTTGAACCATTCCCATCTAGTTTTCACTCCATGCACAGTACAGAGACAGCATTGGTGAAAATCATTAATGATATTTTGATGGCAGCTGACTCTGGGCTCTTAACCATACTTGTCCTCCTTGATCTGAGTGCAGCCTTTGATACCATCTCACACAACATCCTCCAGGAAAGAGTAGCTTCCATTGGAATAACTGGCACCCCCTTGACTGGTTTAGATCATATCTCTCTGGCCGCACTCAGTTTGTCCAATTTAAAAATTTGAGATATCAGTCCTTTCATGTTACTCCCGGTGTTCCCCAGGGCTCTGTATTGGGACCCCTCCTATTTATTATTTACCTCCTACCTCTTGGCCACATTTTCAGGACATTTGGCATTCAATTTCACTGCTACGCGGATGGCACCCAGCTTTATCTGTCCACCAAGCCTACCTCCACTCTTCTGCCCACTTCCCTTTCTGACTGCTTACTAGAAATTAAATCCTGGTTTTCATACCACTTCCTCAAACTTAATAGTGATAAAACTGAGGTCCTTCTAGTTGGCACTAAATCTACTTTGGCTAAAACTGATAGTTTTTCTCTTACTATTGACAATTCTATAGTTCCCCCATTGCCTCAGGTTGAGAGTCTGGCTGTCATCCAGGACAGCACATTATCTTTTGAAGCCCACATCAACAATGTTACTCAGTGTGCATACTTCCACCTATGCAATATTAATCATCTTTGGCCTTCACTTACACCTAAAAGCACTGTCATACTCACTCACACCCTGGTTACATCCCGTATTGACTTCTGCGATTCTATCCTCTTTGATCTTCCCCTCAAGTGTCTTCATAAACTTCAGCTGGTCCAGAATTCAGCTGCCCGTATCATTACCAGAACACCTTCCATAGATCATATCACTCCTGTTCTTCAGCAACTCCATTGGCTCCCAGTTATATACCGTATTGACTTCAAGATCCTGCTCCTCACCTTTAAGGTGCTTAATAACTTAGCTCCTTCATATCCACATGCCCTCCCACACTCTCAGATCCTCTCCTGTTCTCCAACTCACTACACTATCGGCCCTCTTGACTACCATGGGGTCTAGAGCCTTCAATCATTCTGCCCCCCACCTATGGAACTCTCTCCCACAAGATATTCGCAACACTGACTCCCTTTCAACCCTCACATCCCATCTCAAAATGTACCTTTTCAAATTGGCATATTCAGTCTGATCCACACTTCATTGAGTTTTGTGCAGATGATGATTTTATACTTATCTGTTGTATTAACTTTTTATTGTCTACCCTGCTTTGTTTTGATTTTACGCTGTCTGATACAGTGCTGCTTGTTTATTGGTTTTTTTACTGTGTTCTGTAAGGTGTCCTTGAGTGCTCTGAAAGGCGCCCGCAAATAAAATGTATTATTATTATTATTATTATTATCTGTCATTGTTGTGAGGGACTAAGTAAGTATCATTAAGGATTCCAGACTTTTTTAAAGGACGGGGGTGGGGTGAGGTGAATGTTTCCGCACACAATTAAGAGAAGAGACAATAGTTAAGTTTCCATCCTAATGTTGAGCAAATTTTAAGTGCATTTCCAAAAAGCTAGCAAAAGAAAACGTGGATCTATGTGTGTCTCGATCAACTACTGTTGTGAGAACGTTCTGGAGAGGGTGCAACACGATTACATGACCAAAGAAGCGTCAGCCGATAAAAATGGAGATATGACACGTAGATTTACATGCTGTTGTAAGTGTGTGGTCATAACAACTCTTCATCAGTTGTACATCATTCATCATATGCAGCCCCGAGATGGTGAAGGGGGCATGCAATGGCTTATTTAATGAGGGCTGAAATGACTTCTGCTGCACCACAGTGAAGTGTGCCATATGTCTGAGAATGCCGACGCACCACACAGTTCTGGGACATAATTGTGCAAAGGCATTTCACTGACCAGTTTTGGAAAGCACGTGACCCTTTACGTCACCACCGGTTAAAAAATGTTAATCCCGTCACCCCCTTCCTTGCCTGCTTGATATTCCCTAGACAGGCAGACACTGTAAAACTCGTAGATGCTCTTTTCCCAGATAGTCTCAATCAATCTGAGAGTCTCTGAGTCCTGATTTTAGAAATGTGTGCCCCTTGTGTGATTTTTATTGGCATCACACTGAGTTAAACTCCTTGTATGGGAAAACTCGCTGGGTGCTCAATTAAACTTACATGAGGACGTTACTAAGTTTCACTGCCAACCACTTACAGGCCACTGTTCATTTCACTGGAGATGGAATGGTTGTTTTCAAATGGTTGGTTTTCATTTTCCAAATGAATCTCTTCAAATGTTCTGCCAGGACAAGCGGGGGCGTCCCGGTGGCTGTACCCAGTGCTTCGGGTGTGATTTTGTTTTTTCTCGGACATGCTGGGAAAGAATGGCTACACATTCACCGCAGAAAAAGTTAATGCACATGTTTATATAGACATGCACACACACACGCACACAAATACACCTCTACACACACTGAACACTAACACAAACATGCAGCTGAAGACAAATTTGTACAAATACACTAAATAAAGTAAACCAGTCTGTCTTTCTCTCTCTCTGAGTGAGCAAGAGAGCGAGAGAGTGAGGAAGAGAGCAAGAGACAGTGAAAGAGCAAGAGAGAGAGCGAAAGAGCAAGAGAGAAAGACAAACTGGTTTACTTTATTCTCTCTCTGTCACTCATGCTCGCTCTCTCTCTGTTGCTCTCTCTCGCTCTCTCTCTCTGTCTCTCACTCTTGCTCTCTCTCTCGCTCTCTCTCTCTCTTTCTCCCTCTCTTTCTCTCTTGCTCTCTCTCTCTCACACACACACACACACACACACACACACACACACACACACACACACACACATAGAGTCCCAGCATACTATGCTTGAAGCAATTCTAAATGTCATTCTTCTTCAAACATTAGGCGATGGATGCTGGCCTATATTTTGTCGACCTGGTTCTCATTTATATTTACCACAAATATTTCCTGTGGCTTCAGGAAGCAAATAAAATGCGCCAACTCACCAAAACATGGTTCAGTTATAAACCTATAATACAGCAGCAACTCAATAAAATCTTCCAAAAATAGATTTATTTTTTTTACTTGTGTTTTTGGATGCACAGCAGCTCATAAACCTGGCGTCCAACTCAGCCACAAACTGACATTTAAGCCACATGATGACACATGATGAGCAGAAAGGCCGCTTTGCGCCGGCTGAGCCATTGTTTTCCTATGGAAATAGTGGCGTCACCCAGCCTAGTGACATGGCTGCCTTTGGCGTCGCAGAACAATTGGATTTTCCACCTTGCCGCGACGCTCAAAGTTGAAAATATTTTTTTATTTAACCATAACCATGTTTGCCGTTGACCTTTCAAAGCACGTCCAGTCAGATTACAGTTTTGTGTGACTGTCAAGATATCATCGGTTCTAGCTCCGGCATGGAGGAGAATAATACTAAGTGGGTCTGTGTTTTTTGAGCCGTTTAAAATTCTTATGAAATTGTACCAAGATGTAAGACGAAAACAATACGACATGGTGACACGTTAGCTATCAGACAGGGGTACTAGATTTGATTTTGTCTTTATGCATGCTCAATAATCTAGGTCAGAAAACCAAAGAAAGTTGAATCAGTTCATCTGGATATGACATTTATTGAGAGAAACGTTTCATCACTCAACTAAGTGACCTCTTCAGTCTAAACTGACTGGAGGTACCCCCACCCTTATAAACAATACAGTTGTATAACAACCAAAACCAATGACCGATTTCATATGCAAATATGGGTGTGATCATTAACTAGAGTTTCACTGGCCATGTGTACTATTCACGGAGGTTTGGGGAGTAGTTGCTAGCACAGCATTGTAAAATGGAGACAGATGTACTCTTAGCCCCCCTCTGCCTCGGTTCAGGGATGGCCGTTCCCTCTTCACATAGATGGCCTCTTTGACCCCCTGTTCAAACCAGCATTCCTCCCTATCAAGGATGTGTACATCCTCACCCTTGAAAGAGTGGCCATTGGCCTGTAGATGGGTGTAGACTGTGGAGTCCTGACCTGACGTGTTAACTCTCCTGTGCTGTGCCATCCTCTTGGCACAGCACAAGCGTCGGTTGGGTTTCCCAAATGTTCAAGTCCTGGCAATCCTACTGGCACTTAACAGCGTACACTATATTGCTCTATATTGTGCTAGGGGAACCGGTCCTTGGAGTGGACCAATTTCTGTTGCAGCATGTTGGTCCCCTCTCATATCAAAACATGATGCCCTGCAGTGATTGGGGTTGCTTCACTGTGGTTAAGAGAATGATTAAGCGTCACATTCTGATATAGAAATGAAGGCGTAGCCTATCCTCCTGGCACGTATCAGCATACACTATATTGCTCTGTTAGTGCCAGGGGACCCGATCCTTGGGGTGGACCAATTTCTGGCGCAGCGGGTTTTGGGGTTTGAAAGCAACTGAGACATGGTGTTTGTAAAATACGCGCCCCAACTGTTCCGACACTCCCGCCACACATGGGATCACCACTGGTTTACGCTTAGACTGCTGTTGTCCTTCTCCTCTCTTCGATCGGCTGGTGCGCTGTTTGGGTGTCCTCCTGGCTTTGACAAATGCTCAGTTAACCAGAGCCTGTTTCGTATGGGATTTCTCCCATTCTCCAGCCACTGTGTCGGTGGGGATGTTTTCGGCTTGGTTGTACAGCGTCCTGATGATTTCTAGTTTGTGCTCCAGTGGATGATGAGAGTCAAACCTTAAGTACTGATCAGATTTGGGTTTTCTAATCCAGCGTTTCCCAACCCAGTCCTCGAGGAACCCCTATCCTGCAGATTTTCACTGTAACCCTGCATAGGTAGCCCTGCTTGTACTTATTTAACCAATCGTCTCACAGCACTTAATTATGCAAGGTGTGCAACATCTGACATAATTCATTGCTGATTGGTTGAATAACTACAAACAGGTACTTATTCAGGGTTGCAAAGAAAGTCTGCAGGATAGGGGTTCATCGAGGACTGGGTTGGGAAACACTGGTCTGATCTGTCGTTAACTGCAAAGCTAGCTACAACCAGCAATTTAGGCTAGTTGGCTCTTTGAGCTAATGTTTAACTGTTGGTGTTAGCACTTCTGTGCCCATGGGCACAACTCTCATCATGTGTGGACAGTTTTATCCTCAGATGTTTACCTGTACCATCTTTGTAGATTCAGGGGAATGCGAGTCCTCCAAAGATGTTCCCGAGTAAGTATGTCTACAAATGGTGTGCTGTTCTAAGACAGAAAAGATTTTGCTTTTTGTAATTAACATCACAACCGCTAAGAAAATTAGCAACATAGTATATATTTTCTTCACCCCCTCCACTATTCTTTGTTAGCCTCCCCCACGTATTCTATCACTTGGGGGCTGTTTACACCTGGCAAGAACATTCGTCCTGGGTGATCCGATCGCAAGTGGACAGTTTTAAGTACAGGTGTGAATGCGTCCTCAATGCATCTTGAAATCCTGTCGCTCAGGTCACATTCGGAGGTGGCCTGGGATGCATTTCTCCACATCGCATTTGAATTGTAAACCCACGTGTGTTCCAGGCCACACTGACGTCAGTTGACTAGGTGGTCACCAAAGCCTCCTCTGGGTTATCTGTTTGTTTTTGTTTTTTTGGGTTTTTTTGGGGGGGGGGTTTCTTACCTCGTTTCTGACACACATCAGACCCTCAACTGTGGAAGAGCCCCCGCCCGCTTGCACATTCGAGTTCAACTTCAGGTTCAAGTTCGTTTATCCACCGCAGCGCAGAGCCCGACCCTCTCAAACCTGCTGGAATAATTAAATAATCTGAGCCTGAACCGTCGTGATCGGGTCGAGCCTGACAGGGTTCAGGTTGAGAGTTACAAACTCTAGTGTTCAGACATTAACATTTCCCATGTAACAAGTGTAGCCCGGGTGAGAAAAGGCCGGGTTTAGTACAGTTGTTAAATGCGTGTAGTTTTACTGTGTCATTAGGGATTTGCTAATGTCTGAGGTTCGCATCCCGTCTGCCCTAAAAACGAAGAAAAAGAAAAAGAAACTAAGCAAGTTTGACTGGACTGTACATGGGCACACACGCGGCGTAGCGACTTTACAACCTATTGTGTATGACATATAAGAGTGTTTTATTGGTTAATGTCAAATGTCAATAAGGGCACATCTGTATTGTGATTGGATGGGGGCGGGCGTAGACAAAACTTTAGGGAAGAAGTTCTAGAGAGTTCGGGAGTGAAGGTCTGAAGTCAAGTGGCATTCCACTGTCTGCAGTCTCCTCAGCATTATCCTGTATTCGGCTTTAATTATATACTTGTTAGAGTCGACTCTTATACGTTGATCAAACGTGTAAATTGCAAGGTATATTGAGTCAGATTATATTCAGAAGTTTGAGGTTGTGTACGTAAATTCTCTGTTAACTTGGTTTGCTAGCTCAACTAGCTTACTGTAAACTACTAATAAGACCCGTTAGCTAGGGACTAACGGGTCTGAATCTTTAGCCGAGCGGTTAGTGACGTCGCCTTGTGGTGCAGTACACCTCGTTCGAATCCCGCACCGGGCAAGAAAATAACCCGTTACATTACGTTAGCTGTTTGTTCCCGATTAGCTTGGGTAGTTAGGCTAATTTTAATGACGGCCGTTTTCATTCGAAATACGGTCTTTTACTGACAACATACACTCACTGGCCACTTTATTAGGTACACCTTGCTAGTACCGGGTTGGACCCCCTTTTGCCTTCAGAACTGCCTTAATCCTTCGTGGCATAGATTCAACAAGGTACTGGAAACATTCCTCAGAGAGTTTGGTCCATATTGACATGATAGCATCACGCAGTTGCTGCAGATTTGTCGGCTGCACATCCATGATGCGAATCTCCCGGTCCACCACATCCCAAAGGTGCTCTATTGGATTGAGATCTGGTGACTGTGGAGGCCATTTGAGTACAGTGAACTCATTGTCATGTTCAAGAAACCAGTCTGAGATGATTCGAGCTTTATGACATGGCGCGTTATCCTGCTGGAAGTAGCCATCAGAAGATGGGAACACTGTGGTCATAAAGGGATGGACATGGTCAGCAACAATACTCAGGTAGGCTGTGGCGTTGACACGATGCTCAATTGGTACTAAGGGGCCCAAAGTGTGCCAAGAAAATATCCCCCACACCATTACACCACCAGCCTGAACCGTTGATACAAGGCAGGATGGATCCATGCTTTCATGTTGTTGACGCCAAATTCTGACCCTACCATCCGAATGTCGCAGCAGAAATCGAGACTCATCAGACCAGGCAACGTTTTTCCAATCTTCTATTGTCCAATTTTGGTGAGTCTGTGCGAATTGTAGCCTCAGTTTCCTGTTCTTAGCTGACAGGAGTGGCACCCGGTGTGGTCTTCTGCTGCTGTAGCCCATCTGCCTCAAGGTTCGACGTGTTGTGCGTTCAGAGATGCTCTTCTGCATACCTCGGTTGTAATGAGTGGTTATTTGAGTTACTGTTGCCTTTCTATCAGCTCGAACCAGTCTGGCCATTCTCCTCTGACCTCTGGCATCAACAAGGCATTTTCGCCCACAGAACTGCCGCTCACTGGATATTTTCTCTTTTTCGGACCATTCTCTGTAAACCCTAGAGATGGTTGTGCGTGAAAATCCCAGTAGATCAGCAGTTTCTGAAATACTCAGACCAGCCCGTCTGGCACCAACAACCATGCCACATTCAAAGTCACTTAAATCACCTTTCTTCCCCATTCTGACGCTCGGTTTTAACTGCAGCAGATCGTCTTGACCACGTCTACATGCCTAAATGCATTGAGTTGCTGCCATGTGATTGGGTGATTAGAAATTTGAGTTAACAAGCAGTTGGACAGGTGTGCCTAATAAAGTGGCCGGTGAGTGTATAGGAGTCGACTCGGTTTTATAGCACGTTTGAAAGACGTGTTTTATTTTCTGTTCGACCACAGTGTTTTTTTACGGGTGTCTTGCTAGTCAGATATGCTAGCAAGTTAGCTTATCTGTATCGTAAATACTCCGCCTGGTTTCGGTGAGCCTGTAGCTCGTGAGACTGAGCCATAGCATACGGCAGTACAGCAACCAGGTCACGCGCACCGCGCATATAGTTTCGTATACGGCGGTTGATCGTTGGATCTTGATCATCGTTCCCGCTCTGTGCTGCGTGGGCGCGTACGGAGCTCTCCTGGACTCGAACAGGGTTTCTCCTGGCATCATCGTTCCCACTCTGTGCTACGTGGGCGCGTACGGAGCTCTCCTGGACTCGAACAGGGTTTCTCCTGGCCACAAGGCGGCGCTACTTGTCCCACACGACCACCCGCGGACATCCGTGAGTACAGTCTCATTCGGCTCTATTGAGTGAAGGGGCCCATTGTAAGTAGCGCGCGGGTCACCACGCACCCAAGCAACGACCAGGCCTGCAACGTTTATTTGTTTATGCCGGCTTTTGGGGTTATTTTATTTGTGTTATAAAGTGTGTGGGCCCACCACTATTCTTACATTTGTGATATTGAGCAAAAGGTGTGTTGCTTTATTTGGGGGTATACTCACAGTTAATGTCATATTGTCCACTAAATAGATATAATACTACTATCATAATCCTGGTCTTGCTTTATACAAATTATTTCCCACTCTATTCTATAACACTTATATATATATATTTGATAATTTTCCCATCTCAAAAGCACTGGTATACTTGGGATGCACCAAGGCATTGGTTGTGCAACTATTGACTACTACTACTACTACTTTCGGCTGCTCCCGTTAGGGGTCGCCACAGCGGATCATCCGTTTCCATCTCTTCCTGTCTTCTGCGTCTTCCTCTGTCACACCAGCCACCTGCATGTCCTCCCTCACCACATCCATAAACCTCCTCTTTGGCCTTCCTCTTTTCCACTTTCCTGGCAGCTCCATAGTCAGCATCCTTCTCCACACATGTCCAAGCCATCCCAATCTTGCCACACATGTCCAAGCCATCCACACATGTCCAAGCCATCTCAATCTTGTGCAACTATTGACTGAAGTCACTTTATTCTTTATTTGCATTTCCCTTTTTGTGGCATTTGACATAACTGATAATTGTGCGCCTTTTTGCATTGTTGCTGTCACAACTTTACTTTATTCACATTCCTAAATTCAATACATTACCTGTTTATATAAGGAGGTTGTCTGGTCCAGTTATTTCATCTGAATAATAAGTGGAGTTCATTAAGCTTAATTTTGCTGGGTATAGTTAACTCTTATTCAGAATAGTATTTGTATACGAACCCGTAGCCCCACCTTCCGTGTATTACCTTTCACGGCGTCTATAGACACAGAGTAGGGGGTGGGCGCTACACACGTTTTAAGAACGAATTTCAACCTTGGCTGTGTATTTTGAGCACAAACTGAAAGTAGGCATAACATCAGAGCCGGACGCCCCTAATTCACTCAGTTAATTTTCCTCATCAGATTTGTCTCTATCTGACGCAACATGCATTTACTGCGTCCATACCATTGTAATAATGTGAGTATTTATAATGTGAATATTTAATGTCTTTCATTCGTTCACTCGCACGGGCTGATGTGCTGCTCTCCGGTGAGCCGTGCCCCCTCTCTCCGCTTGCAGCCGAGGCTAAACCACACCCCCTACCGCAGTGGCATACATGCCTATTTGCATATTGAGCGGGGAGGTGAGATCCGACCGCAAGCGGTCACTGAAGACGAATGTGGCGACGCATTCTAATGCCGGGTGTAAACAGCCTCTTGTTGGTGTTGACCACGAAGTTTCGTTCGAGGTATAGGTTTCCCAGAAACGCCATCAACACATACCCATATCCGGCTTCTCCCCTTGCAGACACGGCCAATTGTGTCTGTCGGGATACCCGACCAAGCTGGAGATATCACAGGGATTCGAACCGGCGATCCCCGTGTAGGTAGGCAACGGAATAGAGTGCCACGCCACCCGGATGTCCTGTTTACATTTTTAAGACAAAAATCCCCTATTATTTTTTCACACCAAAGATGCAGCGGTTTTACTTGCATCTATGACACTGTGTCCTTGTTCTGGTCCACATCCATGCAGCATACCCAGTTCATTTCACGTGTTTACTGAAATGATAGTCATTTCATGATCCACTACAACCCCCATGCATCAGTCACAAACTTGTTTTTTTTTTCAGATGGGGTTCAGCACATAAGTAAACAACAGTGAGTGATATTGAACTAACGAGAACTGTTCTGGCTCGGGGACACTCTCTGTCAGGTCTTTTAGCTGAAGACCGGCTGACAGGCAACTACTCACCTCGTCCTCAGTGACTGTCTGTACGACAAACCACAACAGTATTGTGTTCTCGTTTTTAGTTTGTTTCTTGTTTGTTTTTTTGTTGTTTTTTCAATAATTTTTCATTTAGGCTTCTGACGTTGTTACAGGATGCAGCGTTTGTTTGGTGTTTCAGGATGAGGAACGTGTGTTACATCGAACTCTAGCTCCATGTTTGTCTGTGCGCCACAACAAACGGCTACCAAAACAAGCAGCAACATGTATCCTTACATCTGCACAGTCACACACACACACACACACACACACACACAAACATAAAAGAAGAAACATCTTTCCACCTCACCCACATGCACGCACGCACACACACACACACAGAAACATCAAAGAAGAAGAAACACCTCACCTCCACACGCACACACGTGCACAGACACACACGCACACAGGCACTCTTATAGGCATGCATTATTTTACAGCTAATTATACAGAAACGTGCATGCGCGCACACATGCACACACCACAATAATCAGGTCAGTGTGCGTTGGACTGGTGAAAGCATTTCAGGAATATGAAAAGCAATTAAACCATTAATGACCACCTCATTATTTCTGCTAATTTACGCATTTACTAATAAGTTACTCATCACAGCATCAACCGCTACTGTATGCAAGAAGCGGAAATGTGCTTCACGCGGCTCAGCTGCTCGTGCCTACTGAGTAATACGCAGTTTGCCGTCCATGTGCAGAGTCGTGTTTGTAGCCTACTAGTGTATCCAGAGTGATGTTTAACATTTAAACGTTTCCACCAATCAGAAGTTGGATTGAAATTGTTTGAAATGTGGATGGGAAGACGGCTAGTACAGGGCAGAACCGTAGGAAGCAGATCCACATAGTAAAACTCCGTATCGTGTTTTTCCTCCGGCCATCTCTAATTTCCCCTACCCAGCTGAATAGCGGCGTTGATAAGAATAAACTGGGTTAGCGCATGGCTAGAGCAAATACACGGTTAGGTTTTTGACTTTCTGGACCTGGATTTAAACAACCCCGGCTTACAGTATGTGCCGTATGTGCTCTGAGTACTGCCACGGTTCTGGGGGAGCGGAAATGTGGCCAGATCACAGCTGGAAGTCCGACACTCAGAAACCAACGACAGGTTTTAGGAAGAGAGTTAAAACGACAGCAGGGAAGGAAGGGAGAGGAGGTGGAGGAGGAGGAGGAAGTAGGGCACATCTATGAAAGAATGAGAGGAGTGAGATGGAGAGAGAGAACAGCATGGTATCATGTGGAATTTAAAAGAGAGGAAGCCTTGAAAAAGGTGTAAAAAAGAGAAAGCGAGACGGTGGGAGCTGCAAATGATGAAGGAAGACACGCACATACACACTATAAATGTACAAACAACTTCTCTCACATGAACACAAACAGACAAACACACAAAATAGAGATTGAGAATGCTGCCTGTACACACACACACACATACACACCTTTAGGCCAGTTTCGGTTTTTCCGATATAGTATGTTTCACCATTGGAAAAACATCCCCATCAACACTCACCTCACACACACAAACACACACACACACACACACACACACACACACACACACACACACACACACACACACACACACACACTCACACACAGTGTTGAGTGAATGAGCTGAGAAGAGTGCTTATTTCTGCACCAGCTGCCAGTGCTCTAGTGAAGTATATGTCTATTCACACCATTCTTACCACTCTGAAAGACACTGATTATCAATACATGCAATCAATACACCAGGATGACAATCTGCTTGTGTGTGTGTGTGTGTGTGTGTGTGTGTGTGTGTGTGTGTGTGTGTGTGTGTGTGTGTGTGTGTGTGTGTGTGTGTGTGTGCCCTTATCTGTGTGTATGACCTGGACAGCAGAGAGATTTAAGTTACTGACCCACTATCGCATTGAGGAATAGTAGTTCTGTGTTTCCATCTAGTGGGTTATGGGATTCATATTTATGAAGAAGTATTGATAGAACTGAGGTTTAAATAGAGGCGCTAACACTAACAAGTTGTAAATGTGTTTAAAATGTTGTTGACTGAAGAAAGATCAGTCAGAAACATTCACTGCAGCTGGTTTCATTAACAAGGGATCACCAGTCAACATAATGGTCTACTAACATTGCTTACAGGCTTTTATCCCCACATAAATAGTGTGTCTGAAGTGTGAACGCGGGATATGTTGGACTAGTTTGTCAGCGCAAGTCTCTTTATGTAATTTCTTTATATCACAGTGGAAGAATAATTGAGGATGAATGATCACAGTCTTCACCGCCGATTTTGGAAATACCGAGGTTCAAAAAAATGAGCTCGCCGGGGTGGGTTTGGGGTATGGCCCCTTGACAAAATGTTGATTTAGCCTCCTATAACACTCGGGTCACAGCTCGTTTGTGCAGCTTCAAGCCAAATAACTTTGTGGGAAAAGCCATTGATGCGCCCATTGATGCAGTTTCCAATTTTAATTTGTCACAAGAATCTATATGCCATATACAGTTAGGTCCGCCAGCAAAATGTTGTCGATTGTTAAGGTGCCGGCGACGATGCGTGGTTGAGGATGCGTGGTCTAGAGCTGCAAGAATGAAACAAACATATTACTTTCTAACTTTAATGCCACTTTCCAAGCATTTGTTGTCTGGATCCACTCAGTCTCCCAGGTCCTTCAAGTTGATGGATGATGAAATCTGTAACTTGCACCAAGTCTGCGTACTGTGTGTGGTTTAGCCCATGCTCTTTCAGTATGTGAATTAAGTGTCTCCTGCTAATAATTAGTCCATGTCTCACTGCAAACACTTCCAGTATGGCATTGTGCTTCATTCCAATTCGAAAATAAAAGGAAATGAATTCGAACCTGTGTTTGCAGTATGCTGCATGGAGCCTCTATAGGTTCTCATTTTCTTGACAACATCTCGTCTCTTTTCCCTCACATCGCTAAGTCGTGGCCATGACGTAACTATCGCATTCTCACGCGTTACTAAGTCATGGTCATGACATAACTATCTCATTCCCATACGTTACTAAGTCATGGCCATGACATAATTATATCATTCCCACATGTTACTAAGTCGTGGCCATGACGTAACTATCGCATTCTCACGCGTTACTAAGTCATGGCCATGACATAACTGTCTCATTCCCATGCATTACTAAGGCATGGCCATGACGTAACTATCTCATCCCGACAGGTTTCCTAAGACGTGGCCACGCAGTATTTTCTGAACAAGAGAGCAGGCTAAGTGGTTTGGATAATGGATGGATGGATGGATGGATGGAGATGTCACCAGATGGCATCAAATGGATGGTTTTCCCGCTTTGAGAAGTGCTGACACATTATCTGGCCCCACACTTCACTACCATGTAACGTTATTGGGTCTGTTATTGAATTAAACTTCCAGTCACATCCTAATTAGGATTTGTTTTTACATTTATGGAGGATCCCATAATACTGAACATGTATCTGCTCATTTGTTGGATCTCTGTGTTTCTGACTGGATGAGCTTTTTTAAGAATCAAGCTTGTCTTTGTCAAACCACTGACTCTGTCCTTGTGTTTTTCTGTTGTATGTGTAAAGCTGTATGGTGCTTTTTGCTGCTGTTCTCATGAAGGTGTAGTTGATGTTTTGAACAGACCTACATCAGGCTGTGGGAGAACAAGGCTATTGAATCAACGCCTCTTGTACAATCTCCTGACTGTTGCCCCTTGGTTTGCTCAGCAGTGTTTGGTCGGGGCCCATCTGTAGGGCTTGGGAATGGTGAACAGCTTACTCTCCCTCTCGCTCACTGTCTGTCTGCTTCTGTCTCTCTCGCTCCCTCCTGATGACAGACAGACAGACAGACATACTCACACACAATTCAAGGCACAGCTGCTATTAAGTCATAACCCATCACCTGGCTGTCTCACACACACACATACACACACACACACACACACACACACACACACACACACACACACACACACACACACACACACACACACACACACACACGCATGCACAGTTCAGCTGAGTGGTTATGTGGGACGACAGCTTGGGGATAGACAACTGATTCACTTTGAGTGGCACACAGATATTTATAGCTGGTGTCTGACTTTGTGTGTGTGTGTGTGTGTGTGTGTGTGTGTGTGTGTGTGTGTGTGTGTGTGTGTGTGTGTGTGTGTGTGTTCAGCAGTGAGCATGTGCAGAAGACTTTTGGTTTTCTTGGCGCCTCAGAATGCTCTGTAACCATAGCAACGGTATGTGGAGAAAAGCTATATTGGACAGCAAGTCCCAGACACCTCACAACACACACACACACGCACGCACACACACACACACACACACACACACACACACACACACACACACACACACACACACACACACACACAGAAATAGAGACAGAAAAACCCACACAGACACACACACACAGCAATGGCTGTAAACACCAACTTCAGATCATTAAAGACTTATAAAATCATGACGTCGATGTTAAAGTTTAGGGTACATCCAAATCCACGTATTTTTTGGTCTATGGAAAAATGAATATTACTTTATGATCCTGTTTGCCAACCCCTTTGTCCTTAACATCTATTGAATATGGCAAGTAGAGATGTGATATAGTACATTGATACTGCCAATGTATATTTTAAAGACTTTTTTCTTCAAGTTCAGGTGCAGTTGAAAGTGCGAAGAGGAATGAAAGTCAGTAGGAGCAAGACAGAATACCTCTGCGTGAATGAGAGGGAGGACAGCAGAATGGTGTGGATGCAAGGAGTGGTGGTGACGAAGGCATATGAGTTTAAATACTTGGGGTCAACTGTCCAAAGTAATGGGGAGTGCAGGAGAGAGGTGAAGAAGAGAGTGCAGGCAGGGTGGAGTGGGTGGAGAAGAGTGTCAGGAGTGATTTGCGACAGAAGGGTACCAGCAAGAGTTAAAGGGAAGGTTTACAAGATGGTTGTGAGACCAGCTATGTTGTATGGTTTGGAGACGGTGGCACTGACAAAAAGACAGGAGGCGCAGCTGTAGGTGGCAGAGTTGAAGATGATAAGATTTTCATTGGGAGTGACGAAGAAGGACAGGATCAGGAACGATTATATTAGAGGGACCGCTCAGGTTGGACAGTTTGGAGACAAAGCAAGAGAGACGAGATTGAGATGGCTTGGACATGTGTGGAGGAGAGATGCTGGGTATATTGGGAGAAGGATGCTGAATATGGAGCTGCCAGGGAAGAGAAGAAAGAGAAGGCTAAAGAGGAGGTTTATGGATGTGGTGAGGGAGGACATGCAGGTGGCTGGCGTGACAGAGGAAGATGCAGAGGACAGGTTGAGATGGAAACAGATGATCTGCTTAAAGTAATAGTAGTAGTAGTAGTAGTAGTAGCAGTTGTAGTAGTTTCTTCAGTTGCAGGTGCAAATAGCCCAATATTTGCATGTTTTGTCATCCCAACCCTGACAACCTGTCCTCTTAAAGCTGGATCCAATATCCAAATTTGTCCAACTTTCACATAATGGTGCACAACAAACAACAGTAAAGACCCCTGTTATGTTTGCTGAAATGTCCCTGCTGGTCTTTAGGAAACAACTACTCACCATATAGCATGATGGGATGGATCCCTGTTCACCTCAGCTGCTATGTTTACATGCATATGTATATATATATATATTTCGCTTATTGTGTATGCATGGGTATTGGTGATGTAATTCCTCTTATGGCTGCATCTGTGTGATTCGTTGCATAATCGCTGCGTGCTCCACGCAAGCTATGTATTCACGGCATCCCTCCATGTCTCTGCAAAGCCCGTGGGTCTTAAATGGCTTTTGTATACACCGATTAAGACATTACCCCCATTTTGGAAGTCAGATACAGCCGCTCACCTGACCATTTCAGTAATCACAGTATTAGTATAATTGGGGGGTAAGATGGGCGTATGAGTGTGCATGTTAATGCAGCGCAGACGCCCCGGTTGGATAGTATTCCCTCTCTGCCCTTCTGTAGGAGAGGAAGCTGGTTGCATGTCTGGGGCTGTCATCTGTCACCCACTGCTCAGACCTCTGATCAGGGCAGTGGATGATGAATCTGTGAAAAACAAACGTTCTACGCCCACAGAGCTTGGTCCACTCAAGAGAGGAAAGAGGGGCTCGATAAAACAATCCAGGAAATTAGTTTTTTTTTTTATTTGTTTTGGTGGCAGCAGGGTGGCGCAGTGGCCTCACAGCAAGAAAGTCCTGGGTTCGAGCCCCGGATGACCCAATGACTACCCAATGACTGCTGGGGTAGGCTTCAGCATCCCCGCGACCCTGAGTAAGGATAAGCCGTTTGGATAATGGATGGAAAGAATTTGTTTTGGGATTTTTTTTAAGACCATTTAAGTGACTTAATGTGCACACCACTAAATATATAAAATTGTTGTAAACATATGACCTATAAAGTAGAAATGTGGATTGATCTGCAATACCGCATTTGTACATTAAAATACAACAAACTTTCAGTTTCTGTGCTCTGTCTCTGTCTGTCTGTCTGTCTCATTATGTGTATATCATATTAACCAAACTAAAGCCTTTCTCTACCTTTTTACTTAAATAGAGTCAAGGACCCCGCACCCCCACACCCAATGTTAGCACCATGCTGCAGCCACTGAGACACACAGGGGGTGAACCAGCCCTCTGCGTGGCTTAATCATTTGCACTATCGCCTCACAGCAAGAGGTTTCTGGGTGTTGTGCCAGCCCTTATGTCTCGAGTTTACACTTTCTCCCCCGTGTCAGTGTGGCGGTTCCTCCGCGTTTCCTCCAGCAGTTCATAGATATGCATGTAAGGTGAACGGTGATGGTGTGGGTGGTGTGTGGACAGGCGACAGGCGGTGGAGGCTCTGCAGCTGCTGCTGCTGCTGCGCTGCTGCTGCACCGCTGCCTGTCAGAGCGATGTAGGACAGCAAAACGGCAAATTCCTCTTGTAAGATCCATACAGTTGAACTTGATTTAAACCGTGGTGTGCTTGACTTGTAGTTTTCACTCATTTGGCAGACATTATTTGCTTAGTTCAAAGCATATTAATTGCAAAGGGTTGCAGTAGTCAGAGGTCCAGTTTCCCGTACACAGATTGAGCCAACTGACTCTTCAAAATTCAGTTTATTCTATAGGACTAGGCTCAGTCTGTGTCCGGGAAACCAGCCCAAATGTCCAATGTATGCAATTTATGGCATGAGGTAAGATTTTATTTATGCATGACTAGTTATTAATCTCGATAATTGAGGAGAAAAAAACAATTGTCCGATAGGAAAATTGTATTCTCTGTACTGCATCTCTTGTATTCCTTTAACCATAAGTGGAATAGTGAGCGAGATACACAGACACAGAAAGCTGATTGTTCCCTGCCTTCTCTCTCTCTCTCTCTCTCTCTCTCTCTCTCTCTCTCTCTCTCTCTCTCTCTCTCTCTCTCTCTCTCTCTCTCTCTCTCTCTCTCTCTCGCATTCTCTCTAATTCAAATTCAGTTTGCTTTATTGGCATGACTATAACAAAATACAGTATTTCCAAAGCATTGTACAAGTAATGAATGTTAACAAATATACATCCAGAAAGAAGACAATAATATATACATCCATCCATTATCCAAACCGCTTATCCTTCTGTCAGGGTCATGGAGATGCTGGAGCCTATCCCAGCATTCATTGGGTGGCAGGCGGGGGGACACCCTGGACAGGCCGCCAGGCCATCTAGGCCATCTCTCACACACACACTCTCTTAGGGGCAATTTAGTATGGCCGATTCACCTGATTTACATGTCTTTGGACTGTGGGAGGAAACCGAAGCACCCCTGGAGGAAACCCACGCAGACACGGGGAGAACATGCAAACTCCACACAGAGGACGACCCGGGATGACCCACCAAGGTTGGACTACCCCAGGGCTCGAACCCAGAACCTTCTTGCTGTGAGGCGACTGTGCTAACCACTGCGCCACCATGCTGCCCAATAATATAAACATATAATGCATAAATAAAAAGAAGAATGCGGATGTTTATTGCTGAATTATGGGAACACTTGTTCCCTGGTAAGTTTGAATTTTGGGCACTGTTTGAGAAAGTGCTGCTCTGTCTCTATAGCAGTTCCTCTACGCTGTCGGCACAGTTGCTCCTCTTTTGGCAGCCATGTTTTCTTATATCTGCCTGTTTCAATGGCCAGGCTGTGAGTAGTCAGTCTGTACTGCGTTAACACATGTCTGTGTTTAAGACCAGTCACTACTCAGGTAGGTTGCCACAGTGTACTGCCTTTCTAGGACCAGACAGCGTTGCATTTCACTTTGTGTGTGTGATTTTGTGTTCCAATAGCTGAGGCACTTTTGTTTCTGTTGTGTTATGATTTGGTTGACTCTGATAGTCTCTCTCTCTCTCGCTTTCTCTCTTCTCTCTCTCTCTCGTCACTCTCTCTCTCTCTCGTCACTCTCGTCTCTCTCTCTCGTCACTCTCTCGTCTCTCTCTCTCTCTCTCTCGTCTCTCTCTCTTGCTGTCTCTCTCGTCTCTCTCTTGCTGTCTCTCTCTTGCTGGCTCTCTCGTCAATCTCTCGTCACTCTCTTGTCTCTCTCTTGCTCTCTCTGGTCACGCCTGTCTCTCTCTCTTGCTCTCTCTCTCTCTCATCACCCTCTTGCTATCTCTCTCGTCTCTCTTGGTCTCTCTCTCTTGGTCTCTCTCTCTTGCTCTCTCTCTCTCTCTCTCATCACTCTCTCGTCTCTCTCTCTCTCGCTGTCTCTCTCATCTCTCTCTCTCGTCTCTCTCTTGTCTCTCTCTCTCTTGTCTCTCTCTCTCTCTCGTCTCTCTCTCTCTCTCAGTTCAATTCAATTCAATGATGCTTTATTGGCGTGACTGGATTAATTACGATGTTACCAAAGTAGGTGACTGCAAAAACTTCCTGAAAATCAGGAAGTTTTTACAGGTCACCAAGGGTTTGAGGGCGGTCAAGGTGGAAAATTACTGTCCAGACTTGCAGATTTTTGTCGACTCAACTCAAATGTTTAATGAAAAATGCAGGAGATTTGGAGGTAAACATTTACTGACCAGGAGAAAACGTGTACAGAAAGTAAAATGACAACCCCTTGATGATGGTTAAGATGAGTCTGGTTGATGAGTGCGTTGCACTGGGCGATCTTCCTCTTACTTTGCTGGAGGAGCCACTGATTCATGGAGCCAGTCTGCTTGTCCACGACTGGTGCTCGCCAGGACTTTCCCAGAAACTGGTTTCCACCACGACCATCACCCTGCAGCGCATAGTGGCCGCAGCAGCATTGGGAATCAGCAACACCGAGGCGGCAGCTCGGCTGCTCAACATGAGCTCTACATGCCGCACAAGAGCCTTTTTAAAGCTACGAACTACAAAACTGTCTGAAGAAGAGCTGAAGAAGATGAGGGCCTACGACGGGAGCAGAGCATCCACGCAGAAATGGCCTTTTTTTCCAGAACTTGGAGTGGTAGTGTGCCGAGTGGGAGTTGATGAAGATCTGGTTTTCTTTTTATTTTATTTATTTGTTAAGTAAATTGTGTAAACACAACATCCATTGCATGTTGTCCATCTTGGGAGAGAGACCCCTCCTCTGTTGCTCTCCCTTGAGGTTTCTCCCTATTTTTTCTCCCTGTTAAAGGGTTTTTTTAGGGAGTCATTCCTCATCCGATGCGAGGGCCTAGGGCAGGATGTTGTGTTGCTGCAAACCACCCTGAGGCGAATTTGTGTATTTTATGTTGGGCTGTTTTATTTTGAAGCTCTGTTTTTACAAATTCTTGTTTAGACTTCTCAATGGCCTTTTCTTTTGAAACAGTTTTTTTGTTTTTGTTTTTTATGAGCTGGATGATGAAGATATGATTGAGTTTGAGTATCAGCTGTTGGACTGTAATGTATTCCGAATAAATATACCTTTCTAAAATAAAAAAAAACATCTCTTTGTCTCTCTCCTCTCTCTCCCTCTCTCGCTCTCTGCCCCCCTCCCAACCCCCCCGCCGGAGGTTGGTTCATTCAGCGTGGAAGCTTAAATTATTTCATAAATGGTGATTGATTAGTTGAGTCACTCCCACAATGTTCCTTTCTGACTATCTCTACCTCCGTCTTCCTCTCCCTCAGCCGGTGTTCTGTCTCTCTGAAAATTCGCTTATCTCCTTTCATATCCTCTCTCTCTCTCGTTTTCTTTCCTTCTTTTTTTTTAGAAGTTATTATTTCCTCCGCTCTTTCCTCCTCTCCTCTCATCTCCTTTTCTCTTAATTTATTTCTTTTTTTCTTTTTCTCTAAGACCATATCTCCTCTATTCTCCCCGCTCATCGATTCACTCCTCCGCTACCTACCATCCTTTCAAGTCTTTTCACACCAGAATGACAGCTCGGAATTTGCAACTCTGGATGACTGACGTGTGTGAGGATGTGTGAATTTGTGGACGTGTGCGCGTGTGAAACGGTGTGTGTGTGTGTGTGTGTGTGTGTGTATGTGTGAGAGAGAGGGAGATAAAAGATAAAACCAGAGCCCTTGAGTTAAACGATAACATCACCAGCTTCACAGACATGCACACACACACACACACACACACACACACACACACACACACACACACACACACACACACACACACACACACACACACACACACACACAAACTTAACTCCAAATAGCTTATTTCTTTGCTTATTTCTTTCCTAATTAAATACTTCAGCACTCAAAGAGATTTTATCTGATCAGTGGCTTTGCAGCTTCGGCAGAAAGGATCGATGTTCATTCTCCTGTTTTTCACATGCGCGCGTACGCGCACACTCACACACAGACACACACACAACCACGGCCAAAGAAAATCAAGTACACGTTCACAAAACTATACATCCAAGCACACAAACACGTGCATGCACACACACAGCCTCCCTCTCCATCACTCTCCCTTTCAGTCCATCCCTCTCGCGTCTTCTTTCTTCTCTCTCTCTCTCTCTCTCTCTCTCTCTCTCTCTCTCTCTCTCTCTCTCTGTCAGGGTGTGGGTTTTCAGCGCAGCATTCTAAGTAGGTCGTTTGTGACAGCTGAGCTCTACATAGACACAGAGAGGCGACATTATTTCTGCTCTGTGTGAGATTTCCTCCCAGAGAACTGTCACCGCCTCTGCTGCAACCTAACTATGCAGGAGGGCCGCCTGTGAAGCAGCCACTTCCCAGGAAGTTGAATCAGTTCAGTGGTGAAACCTTTCACCTTTAACCTTTGTGTCCAGATGAACTGATTCGACTTCCTTGGGTTTCTACAGCCAGGCTATTGAGCGTGCATCAAGGCAAAAGAGTCGCTTCTTCTCAACCTAACTATACAGGAAGACATTATGGAGCGACCGCCACTATTCAAGCTAACTTCAAGATGCAGGACTTCCCTACAAATCCGTCATTTTTCCACTTCTCCTCGATCTACCCCCTCAATAAAGCTATCACTTCTTAACGGTTAAGCTAACACTATTTAGCCTGACATAGTGACATCAGGAACTGACATTGTGACATTTTTTTATAGTTTTATCCAAGCCACAAACACAGTACAATACTTGGAATAGACACATCACTCTACACATGGACACTGGACTACATATACACTCACTGGCCACTTTATTAGGTACACCTTGCTAGTACCGGGTTGGACCCCCTTTTGCCTTCAGAACTGCCTTAATCCTTCATGGCATAGCTTCAACAAGGTACTGGAAACATTTCTCAGAGAGTTTGTTCCATATTGACATGATAGCATCATGCAGTTGCTGCAGATTTGTCGGCTGCACATCCATGATGCGAATCTCCCGGTCCACCACATCCCAAAGGTGCTCTATTGGATTGAGATCTGGTGACTGTGGAGGCCATTTGAGTACAGTGAACTCATTGTCATGTTCAAGAAACCAGTCTGAGATGATTCGAGCTTTATGACATGGCGCGTTATCCTGCTGGAAGTAGCCATCAGAAGATGGGAACACTGTGGTCATAAAGGGATGGACATGGTCAGCAACAATACTCAGGTAGGCTGTGGCGTTGACACGATGCTCAATTGGTACTAAAGGGCCCAAAGTGTGCCAAGAAAATATCCCCCACACCATTACACCACCACCACCAGCCTGAACCGTTGATACAAGGCAGGATGGATCCATGCTTTCATGTTGTTGACGCCAAATTCTGACCCTACCATCCGAATGTCGCAGCAAAAATCGAGACTCATCAGACCAGGCAACGTTTTTCCAATCTTCTATTGTCCAATTTTGGTGAGCCTGTGCGAATTGTAGCCTCAGTTTCCTGTTCTTAGCTGACAGGAGTGGCACCCGGTGTGGTCTTCTGCTGCTGTAGCCCATCTGCCTCAAGGTTCGACGTGTTGTGCGTTCAGAGATGCTCTTCTGCATACCTCGGTTGTAATGAGTGGTTATTTGAGTTACTGTTGCCTTTCTGTCAGCTCGAACCAGTCTGGCCATTCTCCTCTGACCTCTGGCATCAACAAGGCATTTTCGCCCACAGAACTGCCGCTCACTGGATATTTTCTCTTTTTCGGACCATTCTCTGTAAACCCTAGAGATGGTTGTGCGTGAAAATCCCAGTAGATCAGCAGTTTCTGAAATACTCAGACCAGCCCGTCTGGCACCAACAACCATGCCACATTCAAAGTCACTTAAATCACCTTTCTTCCCCATTCTGATGCTCGGTTTGAACTGCAGCAGATCGTCTTGACCATGTCTACATGCCTAAATGCATTGAGTTGCTGCCATGTGATTGGCTGATTAGAAATTTGCGTTAACGAGCAGTTGGACAGGTGTGCCTAATAAAGTGGCTGGTGAGTGTATATATATAATGATGATTGCTTATGGCATGAAACAGGCTTGTACTGTCTCATAAAGAATTTACTTGACTCACTGGCTTAT